>NW_022196436.1:611450-845194 GCF_008641045.1 Pistacia vera
AACGATTGATGCAGTTTATGATCTACTGCATATGATGGGTCGCGACGACATTACAGTTGGCCTAGGAGATGTATTTGCAATGAATCAATCTGATCCACATGTCACTAGCGTTGGAGACTGCAAGTATGCTAAAGCCATCCCAAAAGGAAGTGGTGGATTTCTAGACTCAGACACTCTATATGGGCTCGCTCGTGATATGCCGCGTAGTCCTAGAAGGTATATACACTCTACATTTCTCTTCTATGAATCTTTGTGTTTGATAATTTGGTACTAAATTTTGAGCTTTGTTCAAGGTATACAGCAGAGAACTCTGTAAAATATGGAGCTCCTCGGGATACTGATCACCCAGAACTTAGACAACCTCTAGCATTGGAAATTTGGGATTCCATAGCACAAACTCTTGATCCGGGGTCCAAGATTACCATATTGACCAATGGACCCCTGACTAATTTAGCCAATATTATTTCATCAAGGGAAAATTCGACCTCTCTAATTCAGGTATGCAGATGTCCCCTGCTCCCTGCTAATGAAGCATGGTATTTTGTTGATAAGACATTAAAGTAAAAGTTCATCTAACCATTTCTTGACATCAAGTATGAAAATGGGATGCATAGCATTAACTAGTGATGTCAAATCTGTTTGCAGGATGTGTATGTTGTTGGAGGACACATCAGCCTTGATTACAAAGACACAGGAAATGTCTTTAGCATTCCTTCCAATAAATATGCAGAATTCAATATGTTTCTTGACCCTTTGGCTGCAAACAGAGTCTTCAACTCCGCCCTAAACATCACACTCATTCCACTTGGCATTCAGCGTAAAGTCAGTTCATTTCCTAGTGTCCTCAGAAGTCTGCACCTTGCAAACAGGACACCTGAAACTGGGTTTGCTCGGCATTTGCTGTCAAGGCTATATCGTCTGCAACGAACCCATCATCGATACAGTCACATGGTAAATCTTCTTGTTTTAAGTTCAATTATGTATAGTACTGATCTTGTAGACTCCTACATTATATACTATGACTTAATATAATTCTTCTACAGGATACATTCTTAGGGGAAATTCTTGGTGCAGTAGTGTTGGCTCATGATTATTCATCTCTGAACCCAATTTTTAAAGTAAAATCAATCAGGGTTTTTGCTGAAGGTGTTGAATCCAAAGATGGGCAAATTTTGGTTGACAGGAAGCAAGGAAAACTTGTGAAAGTATTGGATAATTTGGACCCAATGGCTTACTATAACATATTTGCATATAGACTTGGTAACAAAAAGCAGAGTGCTGTGATAGCAAGCTTTGATGAACAAAGAAGAATTTGGAGAACCAAACCAAAAAATAAAACAGGGATTTTAACTTAGAGGTTTTGGGTTAATTATTCTCTGAAAACAGGAATTGATTTTCTTTCTTCAAATAGAGCAGTTTCAATTGTAATATTTGCTAAGATTCTTCTTCCAAATAGAAACTCTCACAACACCAAGTTCCCAAATGCCAAAAAGAAGTACTCATATAAAGTCATACATCAGCATTTTACATGAACATGTTTAATTATTTCTTTATCTGATGCAATGAAATGCTTTACTAAATTCCAGGCCTGATACATAGAACTTGGTGCCATCATTAATAATCCAATAAATTAATTGATCTTTTTTTATTGGAAACTTTAATTGCCAGAGCTTTCACACACTGTAATGTAAATTTTCTGGGGCAAACTATTCACTTGGTCAAAGATGCTTAATTAGTGTGCATAATTAAGTTGATTAGATGGTTTGAAGAACCTTTGAAGATTCACCTCGCCTAATCCTAATCCTAATCCTAAACCTTTCACATTTCTTTTTCTTCTTTTATCATTGTTTGCTGGGCTGTCAAGCAAGTGGTTTCCTTTTGTTCTTGAGTCTTGACAAAACCAAACTTTGATCAGCATGAAAATTTGCCAAATTTTTTAATGACAAGACTGATTACTGAAGATGGGGCAGGGATGCTCCCACTAATTTCCAAGTTTTTGTGAATCCCTTGGCACAACAGAGAGACAGTCCCAACCAATTGAGATTGACCTGATTTCCCAAGTCCCCAAAATTGCAGAAGACTTTGCTGTCTAATTCATTTTATTTATTAAACCAAGAAAGAAATTACGAACCATGCATCTCCATTTCTTTATTATCTTGGCCACCACAAATGCCAACTATAAACTCCCATGCTTGTACTGAACTAAATCTTTTTTGTTATTTGGTTGCTGTGTAGCCTATTTTCATGGGATTTGTTCCCAGTAATGAAAATGGTAAGCAAAACTTTGTATTTTCTGATACAAAATTAAAGCAGGACACCCTGCACAAATTAATGTGAAACGAGTTGGTCTTCTGCATAATTTTTTTCTGAATATATATTTTAGATAGTGCATGAAATACTTGACTTAAGGAAATGAAAATAAAAAAGGATGTGGTCATAGAAGAGAAATATGATAATAGAACGTGGAAACAGATGGAAATCTCTCCCATTTTTTTTAAAGAAAATATTCATACAAACCACAGGCTGATTACTTAAGAGTCTTAAAGAAGAAGCAATAGTAGGGGATTACAAAAGCTACTCTACAGTAATCCCACCAAATTTACTTGCTTTCCATTCGATTTGATGAACTTTAAAAACTTAATTCCAGAATGGGAATTGATCCTCCAGCTGCCACAATCTGTTGTTCCATCTGCAAACCACCAATAATTTCATTTAAAAAAACAATATATTTAATGAAATACAGAATAAGTAAAATAATTCAACCAAAAATCTACTGTACTCACCCTGAACAGAGTCTCAAGCTTGTTCTTCACAAGGTAGTACTCTTGTTTCACTTGTTGCAAACACCTCAGGCACCTGTAAATCAATCCAACAATCTTTTCATGGCTTCATGCAGTCTCCAGATTTAATTCTAAAAACAAAGAAAAAACTAGACGAAAAGATACTCACGCTTCAATGTTCTGTTCCTCACAGAAGTTGCGGAAAGCAATGCAACCATTTTTAACTCTCGATGCTCCTATGCTGTTGAACACAGTAATTGATTTCTTGTTAACAGAAAATATTGAACCAAAGAGGTTAAAGAAACGATTTTACATTTAAATTTTAGTTGTTCTGTCTCAGATCTGAACTAAGTTTATTGTCAATAATATTTCTTTTATTTTCTTTGGTGGGGTTTGAAGAATGTATTGGATACTAGATATGTAGGATCAAATGGCTCCACAACACAGATCAGAAACAAAAACAGAAAATTTTGTCTTGTGTTTTATTTGGATAAAGAAAAGAAGGGAACTTGTTGTTTTAGTTGTATGTACCTTGAACTGCTACCCTTCCACTGATGAACATGGGAATCAACCGTTTTGAAGTCCACATTTGGCTGATCTCTATGCAACCAAATATAAAAAACAAAGCAAAAGATTGGTTAGAATCAGATAAGACTGTTAGAATCAACCATAACCAGAAGTAAAATCAAAAGAGAGAGCTTACAGAGCCCTGGTGAGATCATTGAGAAGCCTCTCAGAATCTTCAAAAAAGAGAGAGACCACTTCAACAACAAAATCTGGATTGCTTTCATCTTGCAGCTGCTGAAGCTGTAAAAACTGACCATCCAAAACACCCTTCTCTCCCAAAAACAAAACAAACAACACTAAATCAAAACCAACACAACAAAACAAACCAAAAATCCGATAGCATATTTTATATTCTTGTGGTTTATTTACCTCCATGAACAAGGACTTAGTGTAGTCCAGCAGCCTTCTCTGCATCTGACCCACATCCATGCCTTAGCTTTTGTTCTGTTACTCTTCTTCCCTACACACAAATACACACTACTTTTAAAGCTATGAGCCAATAAAGCAGGTGGGTTAAAAATGGGAGATCTTGTGGAATAATTACACAATGAAAGGGGGTATAAATGCTTGCAACCTTGAAAGGGATTTGATGAATTTAATGCGTAGAGCAGATGAAAAATCCAAAGATTTGTCGCTTTGGTGGTGTACTTTTTTACTAGCTATTTTTTTGAGTCTACTTCTACTGCACCTTTCTTCTTCTTATCTTTCTCTGGATTTGTGCTTCTCTCTTTTCTTTTCTCTGTCAGAGAATCACTCTGCCATTTACATCATTTATTAAGCATTTAAGCTTCTAAAATAGGACCCCTACCATCTTTTTCGCTCTCTCTCCACCACCTTTTCAACTTACAATACTTTTANCAAAACCAACACAACAAAACAAACCAAAAATCCGATAGCATATTTTATATTCTAGTGGTTTATTTACCTCCATGAACAAGGACTTAGTGTAGTCCAGCAGCCTTCTCTGCATCTGACCCACATCCATGCCTTAGCTTTTGTTCTGTTACTCTTCTTCCCTACACACAAATACACACTACTTTTAAAGCTATGAGCCAATAAAGCCGGTGGGTTAAAAATTGGAGATCTTGTGGAATAATTACACAATGAAAAGGGGGTATAAATGCTTGCAACCTTGAAAGTGATTTGATGAATTTAATGCGTAGAGCAGATGAAAAATCCAAAGATTTGTCGCTTTGGTGGTGTACTTTTTTACTAGCTATTTTTTTGAGTCTACTTCTACTGCACCTTTCTTCTTATCTTTCTCTGGATTTGTGCTTCTCTCTTTTCTTTTCTCTGTCAGAGAATCACCCTGCCATTTACGTCATTTATTAAGCATTTAAGCTTCTAAAATAGGACCCCTGCCATCTTTTTCGCTCTCTCTCCACCACCTTTTCAACTTACAATACTTTTAAGTTTTATCCATCATTTTTTTTTTTTTTTGGCTGTAAACTTATCCTTTTTTAAACTCTGTTACCATAATAGTCTTTTATTAATATAATAATTCATCTTTTTAAGTTTGTATGCTCTTCATATATCTACCATTACAGTTAAAGAGTACTTGTTCTCTTTTCCTCTCCCACCTTTTTTTTTTTTTTTAATAACCAGGATGTTTAAGTTATTTTATGTGTATCTTAAATAGTTCATCAGAACTTTATAATTATTAATTGAGTAAAAATTCTAATAACGATTCCTATTAGTAATCAAAGAGAGACTTGAATTCAAGACCTCTTGAATAATATACTTAAGAGTCCTTATCGAACAACTCGATCATCCAAAGATAATTTCTCCTTCTATTCTTTCTCAAGAATCTACTGACCCTCTAGTCATATGAAAATGTTTGAACAACCTCCTAATTATTTATTTAAAACAGTTTAAGAATATTGATTATATATAACATTTTGCATAAAAGTAAAAAAAATTAAAATGATTTTAGACTACGTAAAAATAATTACAAATTTTAATATTTTTTCTATTAAAGATAATTAAAAATTTCTAATTTCAGCGAATTTCATGTAAGGATGAAGAATAGAAACAAGGGTCAGTTTCTGAATACATGAAAATTTTATGGAAAAGCTTAAACACTAGTAAAGCTATAATTTTTCACATAAATCTGTAAATGTTTTTGATGAAATAGGTAGCTATAGGTTCTCTTCTCAAGATCTGAATTCAGGTAAACTTGTTGGGGCATGCATCAGCATCACTGTTAATCAGATAAGATTAAAAGAAAAGTCTTGGTCCGTCCGTCCTTCCTTCCTGACTGTGTCACCTACAAAAGAAGAAGAAAAAAAATAAAGAATGGTCCAGTAAAGTGTAAACAAGATAATTAAACCAAAGTTACTATCATTAATCAGTCTTTTCCATTTCCAAAAATATAGAGCTGTCACCACTTTGCTTATGGAATATTTACAAGTCTTTTCCTTATATATCTTTATTTATTTAGTTATTTCCTTTTTCTGATTGGTTTTCTATTCTTGGAAATTTTGTTGGGATGGCAAATCAAGATAATATAACAAAAAAACAATCCTTATCATTGACACTACAGCCACTAAGGTGTATATGATTCTTAAGTTTTGTGGTCACTCACTTTTATTTTAATTTTTTGTTTAGTTGAATGATTTGAGACCCCTTTATGGGGAACCAATGGAAGGCTGTTTTCAATTATCTTTTGAAACCATTATGGATGGCTCGGTGATAAAAAAGCAAAAGGGTCTAATAAGTTTATGAATTCGAGTCCTTTTAGACATTAATAAAAGTAACCACTGAAATGATTTGCCTAATCGTTCATTTCAAGGTGTCAAAAGATTAGTTAAAGTATGTATAAACTGACCCAAACATTCCGTTCATCCAAAAAATATTGGATGACAAGAGTAATGTTATACTTACATCACTCTTTTACATAATTTTCATTACATCATGATGTGGCATATGACCAACCACACAAATTTTTAATTATTTTAAATTTTTAGTATTATAATAGAATTTGTGTGATTGTAGCATATGTCATATTATGATGTTTACAAAATAGTATAAAAAAATGGTATAAATATAGTATTACTCGGATGATAATATGGAATTTAAGAATGTTCTAAGAGTCCTTGATAATAATAATAATGAATGGGGTTTTGAGATAAAGAGTTAAAGTAGCTGGGTTGTTGAATAATCCCAACTATCCAAAAGGCAAGGCATGATTGCTGATTTGAGGCTTTTTGATATATATGGATTATTTCTTACCAGTATTTTTCTGCGAGCATATTTCTTGAACTCTGCACGTTTACAGTTAATTTTATAATATTATTCATGGTTGAAAGAATCTTGCAATGCCACAACCAATCTGAATACAGCTAATCTTGATTTTTAATTAATGGGGGATTAATGGACACAGAAGGGACAGCTGGATGAAAAGATACGACGCCTTTGAGAAACCCTTCTTTCTTTTAAGGTAAAAAAAATGGCTCCGTGGACTTTGGCCGGTTTGGCCTCTGGTTCTTTTTTTATTAAGCATAAGCAAGGAGAGAGATTGAGATTCGTTATCATTTTCTGTATTATAAAAAATATGTTTTGATTTCATTTGTAGGTGAAATGAGGTGTATGGCTGTTATTCTTCTCTTTAATTATTCGTATATATCATCATGCAAAGATTGGTTTCATCATCTTTCAGTAGAACCATTAATTATTCTTCTCTTTGGTAACCAATATTTAGCCAATTTGATGAAAGTGTCTATTCAGTAATATAATAATAATATATTCTCAGAAGAAAACCAGTCGTGAAAATGGTCAGTCCAACCTAAAAGATGTTATCAATGTTTCAAACCAAATTGATAGCTGGTATTTGTTTTTCATTGACTGTCAATAACCTTTGCTTTAAAGTTACTGAGAACCCATTGTCACTTTGGGAGATAAAAAAGAGAATTGGTTTGAATATTTTTCATGCAACATATCCTCATTTCTAAGTTGAAGATGAGACATGAGAGGAGCTTGCGTGCAGTAGCATTAACCAGTTGGCAATTGGCATTGGGATTTAGACAGAGACTGCAGCATGGGTCTTTTTGGCTGAATTTAATAGGGTCATTTCTTTCAATGTGATGGGAATCTGACTGTGGTCCTTGAATTTGCTAAGTTATGGCACCATCAGAATCATTTCATTATTTCCCAGTAAGACAGAGAAATCCAAGTATATGAAAATGTGCTACAGCCGAATTAATAGAATGATACTTTTGACTGTTTAAAAAAATCTTTATTACGCAACTACCACGAGCCAAATAAGATATTAACATACCCAGAAGGGGCTAGATGTCAATGGAATTTAATCCCTGTGATAATGACTCAGGGCGGGCAAAAAATAGCAAGATCAATCTCAACATTTCAAGTCAATATAGTTCAAAACCATAAGAAAACAGGCAGGACAAAATTATAATATTGCGTATAATCATCATAAAGAAAATTATAATAATAGTAATATGACATTTCACCAAAATTTGAACGATGCAAGGGAAAAAACAAATACAATCCACCCAAAGAAGCCTACAGATTAAAGGCTAACATAGTTTACAACTCCTTCTACAATAGCCAGGAAGCTCTGCAGTTCCCACCATATACTCTGGGTTGTTGGTACACTCACCAAGAGCAGCCCATCTCTCACAACTTACATTCATATCTGTGCAGTTCCCAGCGGCTTCAACGTTCTTGTCGAATGAGTCAACATGAATCCACTTTGTTGCTGACCATTTCTCTCCTTCAATCACTGGGCATCCACCATGGAGACTGTTTGTGTCTGGAACGGCAGTAGGATAGAGACTGAAGAAAAGAAGAGCATCTCCTTTTCGTGGTTTCACTATGAATTTTCAAGGTCAAGATAAAAGACGTTCAAAAGAATATCAAGTCACTTCAAATGCAGCAATACATTTACAATACATAAAAGCATTTACAACATGTCAAGAGGCCTACCTGCAATTCCTCTCTTTGCACATTCAGAGAGGTCATCCTCTTTTGCAGGAGTTCTGCTGCGACGTGGAGGCTCCTGTTTGCAGATTTTTGCAGAAAAAGAGGACCAATCAATTTTTGTAAAAGGAGAAGAGGTTGGTAGAAATTCCCTTAGTGCTATCATCCACTTAAAATGATAATACAAACCACCCATAGTCCCATACCTTCATGTTCCTCATTCGTTAGATCATACACACATCAGGCATATGAAAACAAAAATCATATTCTCATAAGGAGCCTAGCAAATGAGGAAACTAAACAATGTTGCCAATGACTATATGATACAAGGCATCTGACAGAAGATTGGCAGCAATTATGAATAAAACAAATCAACTAACCTCTGCATTGGGAAACACTGTTTCACCACCTTTAGCAACATCAGTAAGATACATGAGAACAGTAACTATACGATGGCCACCCCGAGCAATATTAATCTTATCAGCAAAGTAGTCATAGTGTGCATCATATTTCTGTCCAGGTTCATATCTCAGGACTTGTATGTCTTCCCCATTTTCTGAAAATCAAGCAATACAAACACTTGTTATGCAAGATCCTATCCACGCCCCCCCCCCCCCCCCCAAAAAAAAATGTAGTTATGTACATTATTACAAATATTACAAAGATGAAAGAATCTCATTATTATTGGTAACAAATAATAGTGACAGATAAAGAAATGGTTTCTTTTATTCTATTAAACAATTTTGGAGTAGAAAAAGTAACTTGTTTTCAAGAATAAAAGAAATGAATACTTAAGGTGTTCATGATCAAGCCACTTATCACTAAGACAGAATATAGGCCACCGATAACACTGTATAAAGATTTGTGCAATTTCTTATTTCCTTTGAAGCATCAGTAAAACACTTTCTAGACAAGCCAATTTTAATATATTATCAATATTCATTCACAACCATACAGGCTAATTCAATAAAAGCATCGGCTTCCTCCCTTCCAATAAAAAAATGATTACAAGGCAGAATACGTAATAGAAACTAACAACTTTACCCAAAATCTTTCTCTAAGTGGACCACTTTCACGATCAATGTGTAATTTGATCACCAAATGACAATATTGTGAATTACCCCCAAAAAGAAGAAAGAACAAAAAAGAAAAATGCAGAGCATCTTCAGCGTATGGCACACCTTTTGGAAGAAACGACCATGTTGAAATCTTGTCCTCTATGCCAGCAATAATAGCATCCTAACAAAGGAGAAAAGGCTTATAAATGCATAATGGGAAATAACTGATGATCAAAAGCAGTTGTATATGTCTTTGTTTGCTGCCCATGAATCTTCCTTCCAGTTATCAATAGAACACTAAGACACATCTTATGCATCCAAAACAGTTTTTAATTTCAACTTATCATAGATGGGTGAGGAGTAAACAAAACAAAGAAGAAATGAAGTAACCCAAAGACCAACATATAATTAATAGATACTGAAATACATAAGCATAAGAAGATTATGTCAATTGTCAATATATGATGAAGATGCAAATAATTATTCCAAGTAAAAAAAGCATACTGATATACAGTTTACCCACTATCTCAAGCTAAATTATTCTCAGTGAACAAGATGGTAAGTTCATGAGTTCAATGAATCTTTGAAAAAAAAAAAGAGAAAAAAAAAAAGGCACAATACCAGCATTTAATATACCATTCTCCACAATAAATAGTCTTTGCACACTAGGAAATTGCTTCATACAAAAAAAGAGTATTCACAAAAGCTAGAGTATTATCATAAACCATTTTAGGAAAGAAGCGAAATTTCGTGCTTCTGATCATTATGCTTAAAATGCAGGCAATTATAATTATACATGAATAACTACTAATTAGTAATAAATTAACAATAACAAATGAGAAATCATGTGTACATATAATTAAAGGCTGGGTAAGATGAAGAAGAATAAAAGAGACAACCTTTCCTTTAGCAATGAACATTCCCGAACTTGTTCGAACTTCACTTAGCTTGCTTTCTCCACTCAAATTATCCGCAACAGCTGATCTCTTCAGCTCAGATTTTGCCTAATCACAAAATTACCGAACCAAGCAAAACAACTACCGTCACTAATCAAACAAATAGAATAAAATATAGTTAAACAAAAAATCCTCATTCAAAAAAATCTCACAAGAGAGATCAAGTGATCGCATTCTAAATCAGTGAGAAAACCTTCGTAAACAAAAGCCCTGCGAGTCATCAAATTGATACACCATTAGAAACTAAAGCAATTACATTATAATTTATAATTAAAACAACGAGATTAGAAATTGAGAGAGACCTAGGTTTCCATGAAATTTGTTTGACTTTAGAAGGATTGATGATGGAGCTAGGAGGGGCCAGGAAGGAGCCGGAAGATTTGTGAATTAGAAACGAGATCGAGACGACGAAGAGGAGATGCAGAGAGAGAGACATGGTAGGCATGAGTGTATCTCAGATCGAGTGCGAAAAATGGAGAGATTTTCCGGGAAAATGTCAAAATTCTCTAGGAAGATGTTTAAAATGTGACGCCTAGCAATCGGAGTCGTTTAACTGTCACTAGGACACTGGACACCAAGCTGGTAAATTCGCACAGTTGACCACAACTTTAAGCAATCCAAATCGACGCCGTTTGAAGCCAATTTTTTTTTAACTTTCCAAAATATTGTAGCTCTCTAAAAGTGGCAAAAATAACAGCGAGGCCCCTATTGTTTTAAATATTACAAGTTAGTATGCTCTTCCATTGCCACTATGTGGATCCTTGGAATAAGAAATCTTGCTGAGTTTTTGCAAAATTAATTTCACTAGTCCTTCTTAAATGTTTTTAGGAGGTATCAAAAAGGGGTACTAGGTCCCCAGAGATGGTCTTAGAAAGTTATGTTAGTGGGAAACTATGGTAGCCAACCAACATGGAGATAGTCGATCAACATGGTGATAAGCTTATTGTGGTCAAGACCCTTTTCTTATCCCACAAACATACCTACTAAAAACATCTGAAAAGGACTAGTGAAATTAACAGTGTCATAGGCTCAACAACCCCACACACCTCATTCATTGGATTAACACTTGCTTGATTCAATATTGGCTTCCATTTTGTATTTGATGCCTTAGTGTTGATACAGTTGTTATAAGAAACATAAATTAATGGCGCATCAACCAATGATGCATGTAATGGAAGGTATCTCATCGGCTCTTCCAGTTGCGTGTCAATGAAGAATGTTAGATCATTGTCATTCTTGATCATTATGGGGTACTCTTCAACAACTTGCATGTACTTCACGGTCAAGGTCAAAATATTCTTGCCTCGTTTGATATGTATTTCTATATATAACAACTTTAGCAAGTCTTCATAATTCACTTCTCTAGGTATTCTTAGGGCTTTTTTTGTTGAATTCTACGTATTAATATGCCTCATTACTTTGGGTCTCCTATTGTCCTCAATACTTCACAAAAGCATGAACCAAGTTCCTCATTTTCCTGAAAAAACCACCAAAAAGTCAATGGTTAATCAAACCACAATTCTGTAACAAAAAAAATGCAAGTAGAATGAAATTCAAAGCTCAAAACTGACATTGACCAACAGTGATCGACATAGAGTGTCGATCATTTGGACTAAACCTTAGCTAACCGACCCAAATCGACAACCTGCTATTGGTCATTTGTCGGTCGATAACCCTTATGTGACCAATAATGACCGATAGATGGGTGTTAGTCATTGTTCATCTTTGACCTTTGGATCGAATTTCGATCGACTATGACCAACATAATCGATATTCCTACCCTATTATCGTGAAAATCACCTAAAACCATCTATTTGCATCATGTCCATTCAATACTAAGTTCATACAACATACAAAAACAACAATCTAATGAAAAAAAAAACAAAAAAAAAAACCTTCATTTACATGTTTAGGACACATATATTTGAAATCCATCAACCAAAGTAGACATATATAACTTCCAAATAACATGACATACATTTCTCTCTTTTTTCGAGATTTTAAAGCAACAATACACCCTCAAAATGGTTCAATAATGTCTCCTTTGAGTCAAAAGAACACGATTTGCTACTAATTGCCAGAGATTGAGCTTTTGAATGCTTGGAAATTGGTTGAAGGGTTAATGAAGTTACTATGGCGGCAATTTCGTTCTGGAAATTAAGGGAAATTGGGGGTGGGCTAGTCATTGAAACACTTTCCACACTTGGGGGCTAGTTAAAATTCCCACCCTACATTCGGGCCATTTTTTATAATTTCTCTTTTAAGTAAGATGTTAGAAATTATCTGAAGGAATAAATCATTTTTATTTGAGTAATGCTAGATTTGGGGCATACAAAAACAATCTCTACCCTTGATTTTCATGATTTTTTTCTCTCTCTCTTTCTCTTTTTCTGTTTTTTCTTTGTTTTTTTCTTCTCGATGATGTCATTTTGTAGTCCTCTTTGTATGAGTCTTTGTAAGGATAGCATTTTTCTTTTTATTTTTATTTACTTTTAAGTTTTATATATATATTTTTACTTTATATAAAAAAATTATTTGCATTTATAAATAATATTACCTTCAGACATTATTACATTGTGTTAATTTTCTAGCAATTCTGAATTATGAAGAAAGCATTGGAAACACTCCAATCTTCTAGCCAAGTTTGAATTGTTTACAGTGTTTTCAAAAGTCGACATGGGTTAATTAACTATCTCTAAGTGGTTAAGTAGTTTGATAGGGACTTTATGATGTATTACTTAAAAGACTTGAATTTAAATTCGATGCTAATAAGGATAATCACTAAAGTTCTTATTTAATCAATAATTCTAGGGTGTCGAAAGAATAATTGAGGTGCACGTAAGAGGGGGAAAAAAAAAAAAGACAAGTGGGTCAATTCAAAATCAAATCATTTATATTATACCTAGAAAGGAAAAAACAGCCTAAATAATCAAAAGTCCGAAATTAGCCATTAAAAAAAAAAAAAACTAAATTTACAAGAAACAATGATTAAATTTTTTTTGTTTTATTTTTTTCTGATCTGTTCCACACACAAAATGAAAAAGGAAAGTTTGTAGTAACTACTAATCCTAATAGACACAAATTTCCTGATAAAATTGGTTCACAAAATTATATATTTATGATCAATCTCAGCTGCTCTTCTCCGCATATTTTGCTTACACAGACAGAACTCGAAGACTAAATTGAAAAGCAAGTAAATAGATTCTGCACTGCTCTCTCACTTGACTGGAACATTTATGTGAATCTCCGAACTGCTTTGGTTTGGTTTCTCAGTTTCCCAAGAATCCAGAAATACTCGAGGGCCGAAATTTTCGAAGATGAATGCGGGTTTAACTATCAGTAGACGGCCCCAGAACGATCTCCATATGTCGATTGAGATCATTTAAGTACTTCGATGTGCTGTTATCATCAGCATCAAGAACCTGATCTGAGTATGTCCTGACAAGGTTTTCCGAACTGAGGTTTTCTTCAACAAGTTCCAGTATGCTTTCTGCACTCTTTAAATGTTGCACAACCTGCACCCGTTGCAAAACCGAGTAAAACAAAATCTGATTAAAATGCATCATTCCTTTACAAATTAACTCGGGATTTGAAGGAATTAACATGCCTGGCTCATTTGGGGTCGATGGTTTGAAGATTGATGCACGCACATAAAAGCTGTCAAGGCCAACCGTTGCAATTGATCCAAGTCATAGGCGTCGCCTAGTGCAGGATCTGCCAGCTTCTTCATGCTATTCTTTTGGATCAAAGGTTTGGCCTGTAAATATTTGACAGAGTTTGCTTTATCAGTGCAATTCGATAATAGCATGTCAGCTTGATTAATATATGATGAAATTGTGGCATAGACTAGATAACATACCCACATCACGAGGCTTGTCTGTGAACCGTCTACAGCTTGCTTTCCGGTGATGAGCTCTAATAGTAGTACTCCATAGCCATAAACATCTGTTTTTTCATCTACTATCCCATGCATGAATAACTCAGGAGGAAGGTAACTGTGGTGACAAAACAAAATGAAGTCAAGTTGAAGTAACAGATATCTATGAAATTCATAAATTCATGTAAAGATTTGAGCAACGAACCCAAATGTGCCTTCAACTTTGGATACAGTGTGATGAGTCCACTGATCTGGTAGCCACTTTGACAACCCAAAGTCAGAAATCTGGATCAAATTTCAAGTTTCATGTTAGATGTTGCATTATTTGAATAGGGTTGATGATCATCGTTTGGTTTAAAAGGTCACCTGAGGCTCAAAATCCTCTGTGAGCAATATATTGGAAGCCTTGATATCTTTATGGATGATTCTTCTTTGGCACCCCTCATGAAGATATGTAAGGCCACTGGCAGTCCCCACAGCAATCTTAAATCTGATGTCCCAATCCAGTTTTTCCTTTGAGCCTGTAGACATGGAGCAAGAAACAATAACATAAATTTTATTGAACGAAAACTTCAGAAGGTTTCAATTTAGAAAGCCGGAAACTGATAAACAAACCATAAAGTAACGATGCCAGGCTCCCATGGGGCGATAATTGCAGAACAAGGTGCATTCCTCCTTCAACCCCATAACCAATCAATTTAGCAATATTGGGATGATCAACATGGACTATAATTCCGAGCTCGGATAAAAAGTCCATTGTCATCTCTTCAGGGGAACCTTTAGTTAGCCTTTTTATTGCAACATGTTGCCCATCTGACAATTCCCCTTTGTAAACTTCAGCATAGCCTCCTTGCCCAATCAAATTCTCTTCACAAATCAAATGGTTTTTTAGCAACAACATTTAAAAAGAGCACATTTCATTAAATTCTGAAAAGGAAAGGAACAAGTACGAACCAGGGCTGAAGCCATTGGTTGCAGCTTGAAGGTCCAAGAATGAAAAGTTCTTCCAGGAAGATTTCAAATGGCATAGTTCAGCATCCAAAGGAGAATTCAGTAAAAGACTGGTGGTCTCTCTAATTCTTTTTGTTTTTCTTTTGGTGAGCTTGGGGACATTTTTCCGAGAAGGGAAAGCTTGGAATTTAATTCCAGATCCTTTTCTCAACAAACCAAAGAAGCCAGACCAATGTGGAGGATTGTTGTGGTGGTGGTGGTGATCTTCTGAGTCAGAAGAAGTACTGGCCTTGGAACAAGCTGTTTCAGATTCTACGCTTCTTAAGCTATCCAGAACACCTTCTACTACTTCAGAGCATTCATCAATGCCTTCCACAAGAGCTTCTTCTGGATAGCATTCGTCTACTCCCTCCTCAATCTCCATGGTTAAAGAAGAAAAGTCTGATTCAAATGTGACAGAAACGTAACATTAGCACATGCATATATGAAGAATTATTACAAGATAAAATATCTCAAGAGAGGGACATAAAAGAAATAGAAATTTTACCCTGGGATGACCAAGAGTCAGAGCACCCGGCTCTACTTCTTCTGCCTTTAACTCGTGCGGCCTTCTTTTCAATATTATCACAGCTGGTTATGTCATAAGTCTCACTGATAACATTTTCATCAGTGGAGTGAAGAGAATCAACCCTGCCAATACGAATTTTCAATCGTTACAAGGAAATAGAACACATTACAAAATACATATAATAAGGGAAAACTCTGATACCAAATATCTAAAGAAAACAAAAATATATCATCAGCTTCTTTATATATGAATGAATATTTCTGAATTTTTAAACATGGAAACACAGAAGCAGCCAATGTTATAAACTTTGAAACCATGGCATCAATAAATGTACATGAATGATGCATTGTTAAAAATGTATGGAAAATTGGGAAGTTAAAAACCGTGGTGAGTCAAAAGTCTCTTTGGCATCATGAAACTCCATAACTCCTCCTCTGAGGTGGAAAACCAGAGAGGCCTGAGAAACCAAAATGAGAGAGGCCAATGGAAATGGGAATTAAAGTGTGTGGTTTGTTAATGCGTGTATGAAAGAGAGAGGGACAGAGACAAGAAATGGTATAGTTAGCGGTTGGCATAAATTGACTTAGCTTCTTTAATATGCAATAAAATTTAGACAATGGACCTGATTTCTATGCTTGAAAATCGGCTTTTTCTTCTGTCATTCTTCCATGTTTATCAAATCTAGTTATCTGGATAAAGAAACCAACTGAGCTAATTAATTTAATTAGTTAGTAAAATTTGTATGCAAGCACGTTTGATACTATGGAGTCTTCCACAAGCTAGTCCGGGAAAACTGGGTTCCATGTAATGGGTTTTTGACACGTGTATTTTATAGTCGGAAAATACACATAATGGGTCAATAACGGTCCCACCTAAAATCAATAGATTACAACTTTGCAATAAAAAAAAAAACATGCCTACCACTTAACCAAGTCTCATTAAAGCTCATGATTTATTTTAAGCCGTTGATTTTAATGGCGTCACCTCTATGAAAGCCTTGATTCCTTTTCATTATTCCGATTATGCAGGCTCCTGATTCCCTACTAGTACAAGAAGAGCATTTCCATAAAGGATAAAGCCTTGCTTGAAGTTGCTAAAAGCCTATCTTGCGGGGAAGATTTTACTATTTTAGAGCAATTATTGGTTTACTTGCACGCCTTGTCTTATTTTTTTTCAGTATTATTTGTTTGGAATGGAAGAGTAAAAGACTTTTTTCCGTCCAAATAATGGGTTAATGGCACTTTCCTATCCACAGACTTTTAAAATGCTACTTTTCTATCTAAATTTATATTCTGTTTCTGATTCCAACCTTATTACGACCCCACACCATCCCACACCACTATTCTTTTCTCTGATCATCACTCACCAAAACTCCTCAAACCCTACTCTCGTCAACTCCATCAATCGTCAGCAATCGAGCGATTAGAGTTTGTGTAATCACCTCTCTCATGTCAAATACCGATCAATCACAATCACCAAAATCTAACATTCAACCACCAAAAGACTCATTAGTCTCCCCTTCAAAAATCCCAACAGTTTAGACCGAATTTACTCTTTATTTGTCACCAAAATATAAATTTAAGTTGTAAAGCAGTATTTTAAAAGTCTATAAGTGAACAATTATCATTAAGCCATTATTTGAGTTGAAAAAAGTCAGTTAACTCATAATGGAATTATTTCTTCTTTTGAGGAGTAAAAAGGAAGATAAATGGTTTTCCTGACAGTTTGGATCAACGAGTGAGCTAAATTTATTTATTCCATGACTTCCCTTATTTCATAAGTTGCTTATCTTTGTATTTTTGTCAATTAAATAGATACAACATGTGTTAAATAAATGTTTTGCTGACAAGAAGATTAAGATTAAGATTAACTCAACCTCATACAATATAAATTACAAGATTATTCATACGAAGTGTCAATGCACTTGAATTATGAGTTACTTTACAGAAAAAAGTTCAGTGGGCATTTTTGGTGATCAATCCCTCAAATATTGCATAAAGGTCCTTGTTTTCTGGACCAAAAATCTCATCAGCCTTCCGCAGAGTCTCCTGAAAAAAAAAGAGGGAGAGATGTAAATTGATCGAAGTAGCAATTTATAAAACACAAGAGTTATTGAGAGCGAGTCATTTACTTCTCTTGTCTGTTTATGTGAATTCAATTCCTTAACATTAGCCAGAAACGCACCAAACTGCTCATATGATAATCGGCTCCTGATAAAACAAAAGAAAGTGTTCAACTCCTGAGTCCGTACAGGTCAAAAGTTCAGTTGCGAGCACAGGAAATTGAAATTGATCTTTTGCACCAAAAATAGGTTAATACCAATACTAGTACGGTCCACAAAAGTGGACGGGCCTGGATGTAACAGAGCATGACAAAAAATGATGAGAAACTCGCAGGGCAATGTATATAATGCCAGTATTTAAGAATGGCCCCAAAATTACATGGCAGGACAAATTTTAATCCAAGCAACAGTACTTAAAATAATCTGGTGAAACAACTCTGAAGCCAGTTATAAGATGTAGATCATCATCAAGTTTGATAGCAAGTTTTCAAGGTACCAACAAACAAGTATCCACTTGCAACAGTGCACATAACTGTCGCCCTACAATGAATTTTCTATGTTGCCATGCATATGTGCAAATCACCTCTTATATCATACTGGGATAATAGCACATGCACTACTTATTAGAAGCACAAACCTTTTTCAATTGCACCACACTTGGTTATTCACTGATTTAAATCTGATCCGGTGAGCATTTAATTTTAAATAAATTATGGATTTCATTATTATACTTCCCAACCTTAGAAAGTCTTTACCTGACTTGGCGGAAGAATTCTTTCCCATCAACTCGAGTTCGCCCTGAAAAAATAAAATACAAAATAAAAAAGAGAAAGACATAACATAATAGAGGTTTTGTTAAATACTCTTAGTGTCAATAAAAGTTAAGCTACTTGCAAACCAAGCACTAGATTCAGGAACTTCTATGCTAAAAAAGAAAAAAAAGAAATTGGTTTTTGTGTTGTTAGGTACCATTTCAAGAATTCTGGAGGTTTAAGCAGCTACTGAACAAATACCATTGGATCTGTCCACTAAAAATAATTACGAAAGAAAAAAAGAAAGAAAGAAAGACATGTGGAATTATGAATTCCAGATTGTAAATTTATGCTAAACAATAACATAGCTTCCAAAAGATGACACAGTTTAAAAGAACTATTAGCTACACACAATTTATTACCAGAAGCTAATAAGAGTTATTGGAATAAAATCCAATATCAACGCAACAATCAGAACTGCCGTAAAAACCCATTAAAAACGATGCAGCTTATACTGAAGCAAAATGAACATGAGCATAAATGAAATTTCAAAGAGCCCTAGCCACATTGTTTGATTTTCTCAATTTTTTCTTTTTATCCTTCTTTGAACAAATGCTCTTTAAGGAATGTGAGAGATTTAAAGACTGCACCCTCTTGAAATGGTATTATGGTCCACATTCAACCTTTAAAACATGAAACTCCACAGTCATATTCTAAAAAAAACGCTCTCTACTTACCAGTATGTGGTCCTGTGTCAGAGCCCTTTACGGAACTGTATGGGCTTGAAGAAAATATAGATGACCTATCATCAAACATGCCTCTTGTGGTAGAAAATGAAATTGAGTGTCGTCTTGGAGAAACTGGTTTAGATGTTCTTGTGGGAGATACAGAAGCTGATAGACTTGGAGGGGACCCAAGAGGAGTTAGCCTAGGTGTGCTTGTTTGGGATGCTAGCAGAAGCCTGTGAGATATGCCAGGTCTTGAGGCTACCACAATAACAAAATTAAGTAAGAAAAAAAGAAGGTGTACCATTTGTAATGCGCTTAATTGCAAGCAATACAGACTCATTAACTCAAGAAAAGAGAGCAATAAAATAAAGTGAGGTAGAGTAGCATCGAGGACAAATTTCTCGTTGAGAGTTGAAATCTATAGTTGGCATAAAATTTTGGTATACCATCTGTCTCACGATCCTCATTAAATGAAGAAATCCCTGTTTCTGAAAACTGGCTCTTCATTGGAGAAGATCTTGAACGCAGGAGGGTGGCATCATCTTCTGGAACAAACCAGAAAAGAACTTTGAATCGAGGATTTATGAAAATGTCAACCAAATAATTCATAGTCCACATGTTTAGTAGAGTCATAGATCATCACAAATCTATCAGGGTACGAACACCAGAAAATTTATAATATGTTAAGCAACTCCATACCAACCAAAAAATGACACACAGAAAAAGAAATTGCAGTGGCGACTCAGATAACATTAATCAGCTAATTGTTGCAAATAGCATTATGCAATGGGATAGGAACACACAAAAATATTAATGCATCACATTAAACATGCACCTAATATTCAACTAGATATCGCATGACAATAATCTTTTATGACTTGAACACTTTAAAATGGCCAAGAAAGTCCCAAAAGAAACTGAAAACCATCATAGATTTAAAAGTTTTCAAACGCTACCACACCAATCTTGTAGGAGAAGTCTTAACTTGGGTCGTTGAACCACTGCATCCATGCAACTGTCCATTAAACTCACATTTATATATGTACTTATTTTTTCTTTCATCCATTAACCAACACTACAGTTATTAGTGAAAATGAATGCACTTAAGATGAATTTTTTGAACAAATATTTTGATGAAGTGATGCGCCTGCCTCATCTAAAACTCTCCCTCATTAGCAACCCGTCTTAAAAACACCAAAACAAGTACATTTTCTCGTAACAGAAAACCATTGAGAATAAAATGTATACATAAAGCAATGTAAAGCAGCTACAACGTAACATTTTGTAAAAAGAAAATCAACAAAATCCCGTATACCATTGGGCGTGGGCTTGGCAATGATGTGTGTAGCTCTAGTCTGTAGCAAATCCAAGTCAAAGAAGTCAACGCATTGCCACAGAAAACAACTCATTTCAAAAGCAAAAACAATAACTTATCAGTAAACAAAACTTACCGAGGTTGTTTCTTCATCGTCTTGAAGTGATTGCATAAGAGTTTTTTTAAAAATCTCCAACTGTCCACACACAAAAACAACAATTCATATCATAAAATTCGAAACATAATCGAAAAAATGCAAAAAATTGAAAACAAAAAACATGCCTTGGAGACATCTCTCTGTAGCTTCTTAACGGTGTTGGCCAAATATGCGTTATCTTTAATCAAGTTCTCCTGAAACAAAGGAGAACAAAAGTCAAGCATAGAAATAATAATTAATAAAGAAAGAGGCGGACGGAGGAGTGTAATGGTGGGACCTTTTCGAGCTGGGCCTGGGAGAGTTTATTGGTGATGTCGGAGAGAGAAGAGTCAAAGGATTCAATTTGTGCTTGGAGGTCGGCGATGACGGAGTCCTTCTCGGCAAGCTGAGCGCGTAGAGCAGAAGACTCAGATTCGAGAGCGGAGACACGTGTGGAGAGAGCAAGGGAAGTGATTTTGCGGGCCACATCGAGTTGCTCGAAAGGATCAGACGGCAACACTTGCAAAACCTCCTCGTGTAGATCGAAGGTGGATCCACTCGATTCCTTGCTTAGCATTTCTTCTCTCTTGCTTTTTTTGCTTTTTTTAATTATTTAATTATTGTTATAATTAACGGAAGAAAAGCTAAGTACAACAAGTTGTACACTGTTGTAGTAAGTGAAGTAATATAATATAGTATGTTGTGTAAGTTGTTGTGTTGGATGGATAGAAAATAGGGAAGGGCATGGCTTTGTTTTGTGCAGTTGGGAATATGTGGTTGGAGAAAAGATAGAAATCAACTAAAGACAAGCTATACATTACTGCTCTCTCTTTCTACCTCAACTTGTGTGTCCTCTTCCTACTCCTCTCATCTCATGCACATTCTTTGGTTTTGTTTTTATGGGGACTGAAAAAAAAAAAAAATTAAAGACCCTGAGGTTTAGAGAATTGATGTGATTCCATAACATTTGTAATAAGTGACATTCTCCCCATTGTTACTTACAGACGTTGATGAAAACAAAAATATTACATTTACAACACAATTTCATGATTTTCTCTTACAATTCTATTGACATTATCATGTTAATTGACGATTTTGAATAAACATGAACGACCATTCTTTAAAGACGAACAATCGTTCCTTAAGGACGAATGATCGTTTATTCATAAGGAATGATTGTTCCATTCATAAAGAATAGTTGTTCTTTCATAAGGAATAATAATTTTTTATGAATAGTCATTCTTTATGACCGTTCATGTTTAGTCAAAGTCATTTAATGTCTTAAGTGTGATGGGAGCTAACGTGACAGTTGTCAACTTAACTGTTACTTTGGGATTGTAAGAAAATGTTGTAAGATTGAGTTGTAGATAAGGTATTATTCTAATGAAAATTTAGAGTTTAGTTAGCTCAATTATTGTTAATTGAGGTCCATCAATAATATTACATTAGTAAAGGAAATAAAGATCGACGGAGAATAAAATAATATCAATTACATCATTTTTACAATAACACAACCATTGATTAAAAGTTGAATTGAAGGTGAGAGGTAAAATAAGGGTGGCTGAGACCTTTTGGGCTGCTCTCTCCTGGTTTTGAAACGAAAGTCTTGAGTTGGTGAAAAGCTTCCCTTGAAGCTTTCTATCAACTCCCAAAATTTTCATTTAAAAATCAAGTTTCAAATTGTCATGTTTTAGAGCCTAGTGTCACGACCAGCCTGCTTGCCCAAGCATGCTGCATGTTACTTACTGATTAAGTATACTTCAGGGTGAAGCAAACTTAAGAGCTAAGTTAACGACTCAGCAGCTAGGTTCAGCGATTAAGCACCTTCGTTTCCAAGGTTGCTCCAATGCTCGCCACCCACGAGTTTCGTTTCCAAGGCTGCACCAATGCTCGACACCCATGTAGCTTAGTCACATTTAATTTGAGGAGCTTGAGCCTATAAATAGCCAACTCTACCATGTAAATTTCATAACTTGAATTCCATCAAATACAGAGTTTAGATTTTCTCTACATTTCTCTATCGTTTACATACTATTGAGCCTGTGAGTTTGTGTGAGCGTTAGGCTGCTTAACTCATTTCCGACGAGTTAAGGCCGCACGAACTTAGCAAAGAAGTTAAGTGCGTGACACTAGGGATCAAACATTAGCAGGTCAAACTTGAAGGTGAAATAATTTTAAGCCTTTTCATGGGCTAACGTTTTTAAGGACCATTTCTTATAAATACAATATTTGCAAAAGTTAGCATACTTTACGTATATAACTTTTTGTTGTGTGCAGCACAAAAGGATAGAACACAATTACAATGGCTTCTCCTATTTTAAGGTGTTGATGCCATAAATGAAAAGAGGTTGAGGAGGCTGTTTCCGTGACGCTTCAGCTTTGAATTTCAGTGTTCAGGAACCAGTGGATGGCGTTGTCCAACAGAGGTAGAGTGTAAAAGTTCTGGGCCTCATAATGGTACCTCAAAACAGTTCTAAACGGCCCAAAAACAAAAAACAATCAATGGCTTGTGGGCTCTAGCTCTGTAGTTTGTCTGCTTCCATACGCAGATGTTTGATGACTGACTGTCATTGACTGCGACTGGTATATAAAGGAAGAAGGAAGTCATTGGATTCCATCTGAAGAGGCCCTACATCAAGTTAATGTGATATTGTTTGTGGTTGTTGTTTTTCAATCGGTCATCATTTTATTTATTTAATTTCATGTGTCTAATAAGCATCATACATTGTAAAAGATCTTGGACTGGACACCCAACACCACTCAACTCATACGTAAAATCATTATCAAGTTATTCCTGTCCCTGCACAACCCAATGAACCAGGCACCTATTTCATTCACAGAAAAAAAAAATCTCAGAAAAGCTTTATATTAATCTAGGTTAAGTTCAGTTTTTTTTTTTTTTTTTTTTCATATGACCAAGGATGTCCAAGTAGTCTGCATGCACCTCAACTAATCTTCCAAGACCTTGAAGTAAACGATCGGATAAATCTCCTATTAGTGGTTACTCCTATTAGTGTTTGGGAAGACTCAAACTCAAGAACGCATGTTTGACCCTTTTACTCTTTTATCATAGACTACCAAGTGGTGGTTTTTAAATTCAGTTCTTTAGGAATAGGATCTAATCAAATCAGAAATATGGGTTATTTTAATCTCATACAATCTTCATTTATGAATTATTTGCAAGAATTAGCAGTTGATTTATTGAAGAATTGCATAAGTAAAGCAAGTGTTTATTAAAATAAAGGACATTATGCAGAAACAGTATCTGAATATTATGTTTGCCAATACAGTAAGGGACATCTTTGTGTGGCACATCCTGGCAGTGTTAAGGTTTGTCGTGATCATGAACAAGCTTTCTGATTCCACTGTTTAAATTACAAAGAATTTCCAGGTTCCTTCAGCTTTCCCATCTTCACCTATGATTAAATTAGTAGCCATTCAAATTTGACTTAACACAACTTCTTTCTTACTTCATTCCTTTTTCTTTAATCTTTACCGATACGCCAGACGTGTTCCTTCCTTCTACTTTCATATTATTTGGTCAATTTTTGTGACCTGGACCCGAGTAGGCAAAGAAACAACTTGAGAAACAAGTGAAGGGTCCTGGAAAATTAGGCATATTCAACGAAAATGGCAGGTCAACTAATACTAACACTACATAAATGTAGTAAGTTGGAATGACATTTTGACCCTCAATTTATCGCGAAAAGACATTACTCCCATTTTTTTTTTTTTTATCAAAAATGCTTGAATCAGTTTACGTATACCTCAAATAATCTTTTAAGATTCTAGAACTGTCGGCCCTATAAAAGCCCAGATGCCACTTGTCACCATTATTAGTGTCTGAAGGATATTTCTCCCTTTTGATTTTGAAAACACTCAATGTTATCTCAAAGTTAGTCTCGGTTCATCTCATTTTCTATTTGTCTTGGTTTGACCACTAAAATTCTAGTTTTAAATCACTATAAGAAGAATAAATATTTTTAAAATTAATTAATAAAAAAATTATGGAAAATATCAATTGGAACAAATTAAGAGAATAATCAAATCTAAAGAAAATTAGTCCTAAAAAGTTCATCCAAAATCATAAATTTATGCCAAGTTAATCAAAATTTTAACCAAAATCCTGATACTCAATTAATCAAAACAAATTCTAAATTAATTTTCTGACTATATATGTGAGCGAATTGATGAGATAACCCTTTTACGATTAAGTTTATAACCTTAATTTAAAAAATGAGGGTAATATAGATATTTAATAAACTAATAGGGGAAAAAAAATTTATGATAAGATTGGGCAAGCACATTTTTCATTAATAATTAAACAGCATTACTAGTCTTACAAAGAAGCCTACAAAGGAGACATACAAAGTTAACCTACACCCTTCATCTTCATCATTTCTCCCTCTCTCTCTTTCTCTTTTTCCGTTTTTTCTTTGTTTTTTCCTTCACTTTGTAAGCTTCTTTGTAGACTTCTTTGTAAGGATAGATTTATTGATAATTAAAAGGCATATACTTTTACAAAGCTTCCATGATTCTCATTTCCCACATCAACTTTAACTTTAGTGGTTTAATCAATTTATTACAGGAGGTGAGATGTTTCCATGACACTTTCCCAATGTATTTATTTATTAAGATAAAGAGTAGAATAGAAGACAACACTACAACTGCATTATTGCTTCCTTACAAACTTCCAATTAAATACTTTTTTTTTTTTTTTTATAAAGAAAATAAAGAATTGGGCCCCATATTCTATCAAAAGTTTACAAGATTTGTTTCCTCCTCCCCTTTATTTTCTTAGGTGGGGACCGATTAATCAAGGTCCGCTCATATTACTTTCCTATCACTTTAAAAAGTAAATGATTTTTATCTTTAATAAGTGGACTTATTTATCTTCATTTTATTTTTATGTCATATAATTAATTATTTAAAAAATTAATTTTACTAATTCAAACATATATTCTAAATAAGATATTATTATATATAAAATTTAATTAAAATAATTATTTTAAAAGGGTATTACCATTCAGCCTTTTGCTGTTAAAGTAAACGTTTTCGAATTGATAATAACCATGTTTTAAAACCTGACCCGGCCCGGCCCGGCCGGTTGAACCAGTTCGACTGGGAATCAATGGCTAGACCGGGTTGGTTCATGTTAAAAACCGAAATTAGAAATTGATCCACTTCCACCCGTAATTGAACTGGTTTTTTCCAACGAACCACCGATCCAATCGGTTTAACCCGGGTTTGCTATGATAAAATATTAACAAATAATTAAAAATTAAAAGTAACCATTTTTAGCTTTTCTCTTCTCTCTTCCCCATTTTTATTCGACAAAACCAACACCAGTGGAGAAGAAAATTAAAAAAAAAACCATTAAAAATTAAAATATGCATTTTTTTTATTTTTTGTTTTTTGCTGATGTCATGCATGATGTCATAGTCTGACCCGCCAGTCGGACCTTTCCACACGTAAAACCCGTGACTTGATGGCTTGGCCAGATTACCCCCGGGTCAGGTTTTAGAACCTTGATAATAACTATTATTTTAAATGATATATCCATATCATCGGGCAACTCATCACTTTAAAATTTGAATATGAAATTTAACAGATATCTTGAGAGACGTATTATTATTTTAATATATGATATTATTTAGACTTAGTATTGATTTATATATAAGTATTAAAAATTGGAAAGACTTGGTACAATTTTTTACTAATTATTTAGGTTTGTTTCATGACTTGGGAAAATGTTGTTGGTTCAATATTCAAAAGATTCAATGTCGATTTGTTAGTATTAAAATTAAGAAACGTATCTAACCTAAAGATTTGCTTAATGTCGAGCGTTATCTTTAGGTGGGGCTTCAAATTAAAAAATATATATATATAGTTTACAAACAAAAATGTACATGTCTCCATTAAAGTAGCATAATTTATTAAGTTATAATCCTTCACTAATCCAACACAATACACGTATGCAAACTCTATTCTAGTGTCACAATCATCTTTCATTATTTTTTTCTTTTAAATACTTAATTAAAAGAACGTACAATAATGAGTGAAATGAAATGCAAGATTGCAATTCTTTTTTAAAGCAAGGAACGATTCAAACAAAATAAATTATATATTAATTTAATAACAATGATACCTTAAGCACTAAATCATTACACTAATTAAAGTATTGATTAATTTTAAATTACCCAATCAAATTCATAATATAAACTTATATCAACCATGACTTTTATTAATACTCATTATTGTAAATAATAGTGTTGATGCTTTATTTTGACACCAAATATTCGCACGTGAGAAATGCTAAGCGAGCTTAGAAATCACATATCATTATGGAAATATTTAATTCAGTAAAGGGTGAAGAATAATGTTTAAAGTGGTTTGGATGCTCAAAAACGAATTCTACGTAACTGAGTTATAGCTTAGAGAATGCAAGAGAGAGAGAGAGAGAGAGAGGATGCTATTTTATAGTGAAATTAGTCAATCTCGCAAATGAGAGAGAAAACCTCTATTTATAATGAGACTAATCAAGGTAATGATTACTGAATTTACAAGTGGTTGTAATACAGTACAAATCCTTCTCTGTGTCATTGCTCCTACCCGAATAATTTTTTTGACTTGTGCAGGGATCAAACACGGGAATGGTTTCCAGTCATTCGTGAATATGGTGTTACCACTGTATTGATAGGAGCATGCCAATCACTATGTGCCCACATGAATTACCATGAAATCTTCTTAAGTTGACCATCCTAGAACTTGTGTCAGCCATACTTTTTCAGCATAAATAGTGTTATTGATAAATTGTTTTGGAAAGTAGTTTTTAATTTCTATAAACACCTACTTAAACCGTCCTTACTATGAACCCCAACCACAATCAAATGTACACGTCACTCCTACCCCGAATTTCAAAATCCAAGCTACCCCTACGCCACTTGTGGACCCCCCTACCAAATAATAATTTCCTTTCCTAACCCGAACCGACAACAAACCCTCCTCGTCCAACGCGGTACTCCATTATTCAAAAAGCGGACAGCCAATTAACGGAGAGCTAACGCCTAACGGTTTCCGTGTAGACTTTTCCACGTAGGTCCCACACAAAAACGCACAAAGACCAGTCAGGTAAAGGCCATCAGCTACTTGTCTTTTAATCAAACCAGCGGCCGGTCGGCCGGGCCATCCTGTCAGACCGGCCCCACTTTCACGCGGTCGGTGCCAGCTGTCCCTACAATTTTATCTCTCTCTTCTCCCCCCTATATATATCATCACAAACACACCATCCCAACTGCAAAACACAGCAGATAGATAAAACTTGAAAAAAAAAAAAAAAAAAAAAAAACCTCTCTTCCTTAGCTTTGAAGAAGAAGAGGTGAAAACAGCTAGGAAGTAAGGAAGAAAAGAGATTCAAAAGTCTTTTTATAGATTTTCAGATTTCTTTCTATTTTGTTTCTTTTTTAACTTTTAAATTATGGGGACTGAAATTTTACGGCCTCAGGATTGTTTGATCGAACGGATAAGAGTTCCTCCGGCGGGTTTGTATTCTCGTCGAAGAAACTATGGATATTTTAACCCTAATTATTCCAGCAACAGCAACACGAGACCGAACTGGAAACCAGCGGTTCGACATGAGAAACCGGACCAGAGACGACAGCGGGCTCAATCGGAGCCGTCGATGTCGAAGAGATCGACGTCGGTTTCAGATGATTCGAAAATGATGATCAAGAGGTCGAACTCTGATGATCGGAAGACGGTGAGAAGTAGTGAAAATAAGAATGATCTGCTGGCAGAGAAGGTGATGATCTTAAGACGTGGAGAGTCGCTAGATTCCAAGATCAAGAAGGAAGGTACGGTGGCACCGCGAAGGATGACCGGTAAGTGTGACGTTTATGCCGGATCGGCTTTCGCGGTGTCTCCGGAGCCGAGTTCGCTTCCTTTGCCGTCGTTTTTTAAGAAACAGATCTCAGTTGATGACTCAGCAACCCGAGACATCAAGCGTTTGCTTCGGCTTGAATTATGAGATCCAGCTCTCGTGTCGAGCCGGATCCGACACTTGATTTTAACTTTTAATTTCGTCTCCGTCAATTCTTCCTTGGATTTTCAAGGTCCGAAATTCCCGATATTTTTTTAAACGGGAAGGAGAAGATCTGAAGTACAAGGTAAAAAAACGGAGGCGAATTAGTCGATATGTGGAAATATGGGGTAAAATTAGGAGGTTTGATTTGATGGGGGGCGCTGTAAAATGGAAGAAAAGTGAAGAAGAGGGGGTTGAATGTAATATTGGTAAAAAAAAAAAAAAAAAATAGTGTTTGGGCATGTGATTAGTGTGGGCTGTGAAATGTTGTTGTCTGCTCTGTTGTGAATTAAAAATTGCTAAGAGATTTGTAACTAATCTCCTTTTGTATTGTAAGGTAAGAAGATAAAAATTAGGGAAAAAAATCGAGCAGATGAGAGTTGATATTATCTGAGTTTCCCTTTTGTTTTAGAAATGTTTCATGGGTTTTCATTATTTTCTGTTTGTAGATGGTGTATACTGATGATGTATCTTCAGTTCCTGGGTTTCGCAGCTCAGTCTTCTACATTCCAAGTGATTCCACTTTTAATTAACAAGAAGAAATTGAAAACTTTTATCCTGCAAATGGAGAAATTGTATGTTGATTTATGTGTTTGAAATTTTTGGTTTGAATTATCTGTTGAAGGTTTTTATGTGGCAGGAAATGGAGGAGGATTGTATAGGTAAGGTAAGGTAAGAAGAGGTGGTTACGTCAGTGGGTGTGAAATTTTGTCAACAACTTTGTGTGTGTGTGTGTGTGTGTGTGTGTGTGTGACTGGGTGTCTGGTCAGTTTTACAACAACCGAGATGAATCAACTAGGACCTCTTGTACGACTTGACTACCCAATGGATGGTTAACAACTGGTGAGTGATGCATTTAATTTAGATAGATACGTGTAGGTTTGTGATGTTGGAGAGTGGGGTGCTTTGAATTTATCACCCTTTATTTTGTTTGGTTTTATTGGTTAGGTCTCTGTTCATATAAAATGTCAAAAAGAAAAGAAAGGAAAGGAAAGGAAAGCCATGACCGTGAAGCGTTATAAAAGATGTGTTTTTTTTTTATCCTCAGAGGAAGGTTTGTTATTTTTATTGATTTTTTTGGATTATCTATCACATGTGATTTACTCTAGAATATTAAATTTATAAATCCTAAGAATTAATTGATATGTTCATAAATTGATCCGGTCTCGAAAAAGAAAAAAAGGCGTGGCTTTTAAACCATTTACCATGCCAAATGGACATAATAACATATGTACGGACTACGCATCTCTAACTTGAGGACATTTGTGTCTTGTCTTGGCAATAAATTATAGGTTTCATGCGCTGTGGATGGTTATAAATTTAGCCTATTTCATTCACCTGTACACATAACAATGGAGAGAGCCTTCTTATTTCAGTCTTTTTTATTTTATTCTCCTACTAGTTTATTTGATCTCAATAAGTATACTATATGGTTGCCATAAAATGGATATTCCATATTAAAAAATACGATTAGTTCCTAACAATAATATATTTGTTAGAATTGTTTCTTGAATTAACGAATTGACTTTATTTCTTTATACATATTGCTAATGTTGCTACATTTTGCTATTAATGACTTAATTGCATTACATATTTATTTTTCTTAGTTGTATTATATTACTTGAGACACAAGAAATTATAGAAAGCTGAAGTTTGTAAATAGAAATGATAAATGAACCTTGAGTTCTAAGAATCAATTTTCAATCATGAATTTGAAGTTTTTAATTTAAAATTTTGATTTTTGTTTTAGAGTATGAAGTTTCAAATGTCAGAACCTGGAGTCTTGATTGTGCCTTTGATATATGGATTCAAAACTTGAAGTTTTAAGTACTGAAATATAACTTCTAACTTAAAGTTCATAAATAATAGTAATTAAAGGCCTAAAGTCTAAAGAACTCAAAATTTAGGACTTGAAGTTTTAATTTTCAAAATTATGATATCATAACCTGAAGTTCTAACTCTAATTGTTGCTTTCCTTTCATTACAGCCAATTTATTGTTATTATTGTCATTTTATTATTCTTTAATCTTTATGCAATTTATCTTTCCTTTATAATTATCGCATTTTATATTTATATTTTTTATTATTGTTTTTGGATGCCAGAATGCCTGTTATGACATGCATCTACAAGACGCAAATTCTAGAGAGAAAATTACTTATGCCTATAGGATAAAGTAAAGTCCTAAATTTTTTTCTACCACCTAAAATGAATTTTAGGAGCTAAATTTCTCTAGATATAAAACTCGTTGATCTTATAAAAGAACAAAATGACCATTGAAAGGAGATGTTCTCCCTAAAACTCAAGACACGTTCTTAAAACAAACATTGGTTGGTACTTATTCCAATCATTTCGAGATTCTTATGCTTCATAAAGCCAACAGAGAATGCGTATAATTAAGATTTATCATCCATCATCGAGAATACATGCAAGTTACCATGCATCTTAGATACTCCTAGTCTCCTATCCAACCTGTCAAAACACACATCAGATAAAACTCGAAAAAAAAAAAAAAAAAAAAACCTCTCTTCCTTAGCTTTGAAGAAGAAGAGGTGAAAACAGCTAGGTAAGGAAGAAAAGAGATTCAAAAGTCTTTTAAGATTTTCAGATTTCTTTCTATTTTGTTTCTTTTTAACTTTTAAATTATGGGACTGAAATTTTACGGCCTCAGATTGTTTGATCGAACGGATAAAGTTCCTCCGGCGGGTTTGTATTCTCGTCGAGAAACTATGATATTTAACCCTATTATTCCAGCAACAGCAACACGAGACCGAACTGGAAACCCGGTTCGACTGAGAAACCGGACCAGAGACGACAGCGGGCTCAATCAGCCGTCGATGTCGAAGAGATCGACGTCGGTTTCAGATATTCGAAAATGATGATCAAGAGGTCGAACTCTGATGATCGAAGAGCGTGAGAAGTAGTGAAAATAAGAATGATCTGCTGGCAGAGAAGTGATGATTAATACGTGGAGTCGCTAGATTCTAAGATCAAGAAGGAAGTACGGTGGCACCGGGAAGGATGACCGGTAAGTGTGACGTTTATGCCGGATCGGCTTTCGCGGTGTCTCCGGACCGAGTTCGCTTCCTTTGCCGTCGTTTTTTAAGAAACAGATCTCAGTTGATGACTCAGCAACCCGAGACATCAAGCGTTTGCTTCGGCTGAATTATGAGATCCAGCTCTCGTGTCGGGCCGGATCCGACTGTTTCTTTATCACTTTAAAAAGTAAATGATTTTTATCTTTAATAAGTGGACTTATTTATCTTCATTTTATTTTTATGTCATATAATTAATTATTTAAAAAATTAATTTTACTAATTCAAACATATATTCTAAATAAGATATTATTATATATAAAATTTAATTAAAATAGTTATTTTAAAAGGGTATTACCATTTAGCCTTTTGCTGTTAAAGTAAACGTTTTCAAATTGATAATAACCATGTTTTAAAACCCGACCCGGCCCGGCCCGGCCGGTTGAACCAGTTCGACTGGGAATCAATGGCTAGACCGGGTTGGTTCATGTTAAAAACCGAAATTAGAAATTGATCCACTTCCACTCGCAATTGAATTGGTTTTTTCCAACGAACCACCGATCCAATCGGTTTAACCCGAGTTTGCTACGGTCAAATATTAACAAATAATTAAAAATTAAAAGTAACCATTTTTAGCTTTTCTCTTCTCTCTTCCCCATTTTTATTCGACAAAACCAACACCAGTGGAGAAGAAAATTAAAAAAAAAACCATTAAAAATTAAAATATGCATTTTTTTTATTTTTTGTTTTTTGCTGATGTCATGCATGATGTCATAGTCTGACCCGCCAGTCGGACCTTTCCACACGTAAAACCCGTGACTTGATGGCTTGGCCAGATTACCCCCGGGTCAGGTTTTAGAACCTTGATAATAACTATTATTTTAAATGATATATCCATATCATCGGGCAACTCATCACTTTAAAATTTGAATATGAAATTTATCAGATATCTTGAGATACGTATTATTATTTTAATATATGATATTATTTAGACTTAGTATTGATTTATATATAAGTATTAAAAATTGGAAAGACTTGGTACAATTTTTTACTAATTATTTAGGTTTGTTTCGTGACTTGGGAAAATGTTGTTGGTTCAATATTCAAAAGATTCAATGTCGATTTGTTAGTATTAAAATTAAGAAACGTATCTAGCCTAAAGATTTGCTTAATGTCAAGCATTATCTTTAGGTGGGGCTTCAAATGAAAAAATATATATATATAGTTTACAAACAAAAATGTACATGTCTCCATTAAAGTAGCATAATTTATTAAGTTATAATCCTTCACTAATCCAACACAATACATGTATGCAAACTCTATTCTATTGTCACAATCATCTTTCATTATTTTTTTCTTTTAAATACTTAATTAAAAGAACGTACAATAATGAGTGAAATGAAATGCAAGATTGCAATTCTTTTTTAAAGCAAGGAACGATTCAAACAAAATAAATTATACATTAATTTAATAACAATGATACTTTAAGCGCTAAATCATTACACTAATTAAAGTATTGATTAATTTTAAATTACCCAATCAAATTCATAATATAAACTTATATCAACCATGACTTTTATTAATACTCATTATTGTAAATAATAGTGTTGATGCTTTATTTTGACACCAAATATTCGCACGTGAGAAATGCTAAGCGAGCTTAGAAATCACATATCATTATGGAAATATTTAATTCAGTAAAGGGTGAAGAATAATGTTTAAAGTGGTTTGGATGCTCAAAAACGAATTCTACGTAACTGAGTTATAGCTTAGAGAATGCAAGAGAGAGAGAGAGAGAGAGAGGATGCTATTTTATAGTGAAATTAGTCAATCTCGCAAATGAGAGAGAAAACCTCTATTTATAATGAGACTAATCAAGGTAATGATTACTGAATTTACAAGTGAGTTGAATACAGTACAAATCCTTCTCTGTGTCCCATTGCTCACCTACCCGAATAATTTTTTTGACTTGTGCAGGGATCAAACACGTGAATGGTTTCCAGTCATTCGTGAATATGGTGTTTACCTACTGTATTGATAGGAGCATGCCACTCACTATGTGCCCACATCTGAATTACCATGAAATCTTCTTAAGTTTTGACCATCCTAGAACTTTGTGTCAGCCATACTTTTTCAAGCATAAATAGTGTTATTGATAAATTGTTTTTGGAAAGTAGTTTTTTAATTTCTATAAACACCTGACTTAAACCGTCCTTACTATGACTAAGAGCACACCCCAACCACAATCAAATGTACACGTCACTCCTACCCCCGAATTTCAAAATCCCAATGTTACCCCTACGCCACTTGTGGACCCCGCTACCAAATAATAATTTCCTTTCCTAACCCAGAAACCGACAACAAACCCTCCTCGTCCAACGCGGTTACTCCAATTATTCAAAACTCAGAAGCGGACAGCCAATAACGGAGAGCTAACGCCTAACGGTTTCCGTGTAGACTTTTCCACTGTAGGTCCCACACAAAACGCACAAAGACCCAGTCAGGTAAAGGTCATCAGCTACTTGTCTTTTTAATCAAACCAGCGGCCCGAGCCATCCTTGTTCAGACCGGCCCCACTTCTCACGCGGTCGGTGCCAGCTGTCCCTACAATTTTATCTCTCCTCTTCTCTCCCCCTATATATATCATCACAAACAACCTCCCAATCTGCAAAACACAGCAGATCAGATAAAACTTGAAAAAAAAAAAAAAAAAAAAAAACCTCCTCTTCTTAGCTTTGAAGAAGAAGAGGTGAAAACAGCAGGAAGTAAGGAAGAAAAGAGATTCAAAAGTCTTTTTATAGATTTTCAGATTTCTTTCTATTTTGTTCTTTTTTTACTTTAAATTATGGGGACTGAAATTTTACGGCCTCAGGATTGTTGATCGAACGGATAAGAGTTCCTCCGGCGGGTTTGTATTCTCGTCGAAGAAACTATGGATATTTTAACCCTAATTTTCCAGCAACAGCAACACGAGACCGAACTGGAAACCAGCGGTGTCGACATGAGAAACCGGACAGAGACGACAGCGGGCTCAATCAGAGCCGTCGATGTCGAAGAGATCGACGTGGTTTCAGATGATTCGAAAATGAGATCAAGAGGTCGAACTCTGATGATCGAAGACTGTGAGAAGTAGTGAAAATAAGATGACTGCTGGCGGAGAAGGTGATGATGTTGAGACGTGGAGAGTCGCTAGATTCCAAGATCAAGAAGGAAGGTACGGTGGCACCGGAAGGATGACGGGAGTGTGACGTTTATGCCGGATCGGCTTTCGCGGTGTCTCCGGAGCCGAGTTCGCTTCCTTTGCCGTCGTTTTTTAAGAAACAGATCTCAGTTGATGACTCAGCAACCCGAGACATCAAGCGTTGCTTCGGCGAATTATGAGATCCAGCTTCGTGTCGCGGATCCGACTTGATTTTAACTTTTAATTTCGTCTCCGTCAATTCTTCTGGATTTTCAAGGTCCGAAATTCCCGATATTTTTTTAAACGGGAAGGAGAAGATCTGAAGTACAAGGGAAAAAAACGGAGGCGAATAGTCGATATGTGGAAATATGGGGTAAAATTAGGAGGTTTGATTTGAGGGGGCGTGTAAAATGGAAGAAAAGTGAAGAAGAGGGGGTTGAATGTAATATGGTAAAAAAAAAAATAGTGTTTGGGAAGTGTGGCTGTGAAATGTTGTTGTCTGCTCTGTTGTGAATTAAAATTGCTAAGAGATTGTAAATAATCTCCTTTTGTATTGTAAGGTAAGAAGATAAAATTAGGGAAAAAAAACGAGCAGTGAGAGTTGATATTATCTGAGTTCCCTTTGTTTTAGAAATTGTTCATGGGTTTTCATTATTTTTGTTGTAGATAGTGTATACTGATGATGTATCTTCAGTTCCTGGGTTTCGCAGCTCAGTCTTTACATTCCAAGTGATTCCACTTTAATTAACAAGAAGAAATTGAAAACTTTTATCCTGCAAATGGAGAAATCGTATGTTGATTTATGTGTTTGAAATTTTTGGTTTGAATTATCTGTTGAAGGTTTTAGTGGCAGGAAATGGAGGAGGATTGTTTTTGGTAGGAAGGCAAGAAGAGGGCTGGGGGTGGTACGTGAGGGGTGTGAAATTTTGTCAACAACTTTTTGTTTGTGTGTGTGACTGGGTGTCTGGTCAGTTTTACAACAACCGAGATGAATCACTAGGATCTCTTGTGCCGGATGGCTAACAACTGTGAGTGAGCATTAATTTAGGTAGATACGTGTAGGTTTGTGATGGTGGAGAGTGGGGTGCTTTGAATTTATCACCTTTATTTGTTGGTTTTATTGGTTAGGTCTGTTTATATAAAATGTTAAAAAGAAAGGAAAGGAAAGAAAGAAAGCCATGACCATGACCATGAGAGACAAGTGTTATAAAAGACGTTTTATTAACAAGTTTGTTATTTTATTATTTTTTTTTTTTGTTTAACCTTATTTGGATATTTATCATATGTGATATCTTATAATATTATAATTTATAGATTTAAAAATCTTAAAGATTAATTGAAATGTTCGTAAATTAATCTATTTACCATGCCAAATGGATATATGGACTACGCATCTCTACTTGAGGACATTTATGTCTTGTCTTGGCAATAATTATAGGTTTCATGCGGTGTGGATGTTATAAATTTAGCCTATTTCATTCACCTGTACACATAACAATGGAGAGAGCCTCTTATTTCAGTCTTTTATTTTATTCTTTTACTGTTTTTTATCATAGTTAACACTAAAATTATCATATATCACATGAGAACGGTTTATCATTCAATTATTATACATTCAATGGATATTCCATATTAAAAATACGATTAGTTCTAACAATAATATATTTGAGAATGTTTTTGAATAACTAATTGACTTATTTTTTATACATTTGCTAATGTTGCTAATTTTGCTATTAATGACTTAATTGCATTACATATTATTTTTCTGAGTTGTATTATATTACTTGAGACACAAGAAATTATGGAAACCTGAAGTTTTTAAATAGAAATGATAAACGAAAATTGAGTTCTAAGAATCAATTTTCAATCATGAATTTGAAGTTTTAATTAAAATTTTGTTTTGTTTTAGAGTATGAAGTTTCAAATGTCAGAACCTGAAGTCTTGATATATGGATTCAAACTTGAAGTTTTAGGAACTGAAATATAATTCCAACTTGAAGTTCATAAATAATAGTAATTAAAGGCCTAAAGTCTAAAGAAATCAAAATTTAGGACTTGAAGTTTAAGTTTCAAAATTATGATATCATAACCGAAGTTCTAACTCTAATTGTTGCTTTCCTTTATTACAGCCAATTTTGTTATATGTCATTTTATTATTCTTTAATCTTTATGCAATTTATCTTCCTTATAATTATCGCATTTATATTTATATTTTTTATTATTGTTTTTGGTGCCAGAATGCCTGTTATGACATGCATCTACAAGACGCAAATCTAGAGAGAAAATTACTTTGCCTATAGGATAAAGTAAAGTCCAAATTTTTTCTACCACCTAAAATGAATTTTAGGAGAGCAATTTCTCTAGATATAAAACTCTTGATCTTATAAAAGAACAAAATGACCATTGAAAGGAGATGTTCTCCCTAAAACTCAAGACACGTTCTTAAAACAAACATTGGTTGGTACTTATTCCAATCATTTCGAGATTCTTATGCTTCATAAAGCCAACCGAGAATGCGATTAATTAAGATTTATCATCCATCATCAGAATACATGCAAGTTACCATGCACCTAGATACTCCTAGTCTCTACAATATAAATGAATACAATACATCATATTTGTTAATCAGAGGAGGATATATAAAAAAAGACATAATTAAATATATTTCACTAAGTTCTTTTACACTCACGAACTCGAGCAGAGTCGAGAGATTTATGTCAAACAAAACTTTAGTGATAATCTTGCAAATTATCCACTAAGATCTTACCGACATTAACATTTAAAAATTTAGTATATGACATTGGTATGCAAGACTTAAAGTAACTAAGTTAATTTTGCTATTATGAGGAGAGCATTAATTAGGGAGAGCATCGATTAGGGGAGTTTGGAATGACTATTGTATTGGACATATAGGCACTATACATTTTTCCCTTGACCATGTTTTGTCCCATTAGCTTCCGACAAGGTTTTAATGAAGTAGTAGAAGCACGCCAACACTATTTTTCAGTTCATTATAGAATTAATCTTTGCTAGGTTTTGTTATGAGTTTTTCTTGAGTAAGGTTAGATAATTTCGGTAAATGATGGAAATCTAAGGGAAAGTGTTATAAAAGATGTGTTTTTCCAACCATTTGCCACCTTGCTTGCCAAATGAACATATGATCCATGCATCTCTAAATTGAAGACACTTGGTCTATTGGCAATGAATCATAGGTTTAAGTGGCTATGAATTGCACCATTTCATCCTCTTGTACACAATACAATTGAGAGAAAGTTATAAAGCTTTCATTTCTCCTCTCTTTATTATGCTCTTTTACTTTTCAATCACTATTAATTTATTTTATTACAATTACACCACTAAAATTATCACAAAAAGCAAGTTTTATGAAGAAAAAACTCAAATTTTTGAGTGAGATTATATTTCAATAACACTTGAAGTGAAGTGGTTTGAGATATAATAATGGTGAAGAGTAAGGGCATTAATCGATTTGAAAGCTACTAAAATAGACTCATTGAAGATTTTCTTATTATCGGACAATAAGAGTGCACGGATTGAGAGAAAAAGCATATAGTATTTAGAAAACTTTAAATGCTAAGTCTATGGTCATCTATCATCATACTCACTCACCTCAACATTCAATTATCTCTTAGCTGATACAATGGACCTAATATTTTGGATTTTAATCTGTCTCGGACCTGGCCCAATTAACATTTTAAACCCAATCCATGGAAATGCCAACTCAATGTACAAGGATATTCGAAAGAAATAAATCTTACAAGTATAATAACTAAATGAAATTAATTAACCAAACGGCTATGAAAGTCCGTTAAAAGGGTGAAATCTTATTGAACAATGGGAGTATCAGTACCAGATACATTCGACTACTTTCAAATTTCTCAGTAATCAAACGAATCAGCCTATCAATACAAACAAAAATACTACGAATCAATATGTTTATAACCCAATCTCACAACTTTCTATTACAATCCTAACGTAGTAGCAAAGTTGACATTACCACGTTAACTGATAACTTTGACTAAATATGAACGATCGTTTGTCTCTAGAGATGAACGGCCGTTTCTTAGGAATGAACGACCGTTCATTCATAAGGAACAACAATTTCTTATGAAGAGATAACCATTCTTTATAAAGGAACAATCGTTCATCCCTAAGAAATGATTGTTCGTGTCTACTCAAAGTCATTTAGTATCTTAGGTGTAGTGAGAGCTGACGTGACAGTTACCAACTTAACTGACACGTCGGGATTGAAAGAGAAGGTTATGAGATTAGGTAGTGGCATAATATTTCTCCAATACAAATAATTTACAAGCAAATAAACCATCATACTGATGTTTCCAGGTTATCAAAACTAGATCAACTTACTTTAATTTATAAGTGAAACCAAACATTCATATTAATTAATTAATTAATATAGTTTGCCTTGATTGGTAAGGCAGTTCCAATTCAAAAGAATTAGATAACCTTCACAAAATGAAATTGATTCAACACCCACATTCAAAGCACGGCATCCTTCTTTGTAAGTAATTTCCTTATCAGAAATGGCTGAATTCCTCCAGATTCAATGCAACAAGTATATAAGACTGGTAGCTGAACATCCATCTTCACGTTTGCCTTGGCATTCATCTCGTCTCAGTCTCACGAACATAAATGATGATTTCTACATTTATCTAACATAAATCAAACTAAAGAACAAGAAATGGGGTAGATCCTGATTGGATGCCTCATTCTAATTTTTTATTTCATGTTATGACTATATGAATTGATTAATTCGTTGGGGATGGAGGTTAAATGTACCTGGACTGGACTGGACAAGTAGAGTTCTTTCCGTAATCTGCTTGATGAGCATTTTAGTTTGTCAATTAGCAAACTGTTGACCATGAAATTGTCGTTTCCCGAAAACTTTAAAACATTAATCCATTTTTGGATTGATCCACCAGTCATTTGGTGTTAAAATATTTGATTATTCGTCAGTTATATGGCTTAGAGTTAGGCCAGAATCATCCTTTGTATTGTTTATTATAATTAGTTAAGTCTGCTAATACTTGGATATAAACAAGACTGGTAGATAAGCACGCATGCAGCAGAGCTTGAAGTCAAAACTGGATTCTATTCCTCTTTAATTTTGAACGTGCTTTGTATGCGAATTAAAGTGATTTTTTTACTATAATTAACTGAACCTAAACCAATGCATCCCACCATGATTTCTGTATTAATTATACGTAAAATTGTAGGCCCTGTACTAAAACTAATGCCAATTGCGAAATACAAATACGTATATTAGCTCAAGACTACTGCTTATTTTATTAATGTTTATAATTATATATACTATGTCGTTCACCTTGAAGAAGGTTATATCCAGGAAAAGGATTCTGGGCAAGTAAAACGTAGGCTGCTATTTATTTTTAAATGCCACGTGCGCCTTGACGGCTTCAATCTCAGTAAAGAGAAATCAATTTATTTGACCAATTTTTCAGGGTTACATTGAAGCTTAAACCCTATTTTTTTAAGAACGTTTAGATTTGACCATTCAATCAATTTCTTAGTCTTCAATAAACAAGCAACCCAACAAAGATTTTATTTGTCAAGTCACCTGCTTACCAAACAATCAAGTATACTGTTATGCCTACAAAATTAGGGATGACGTAAGTTTACATCAGTAATCACCAATTAGAGTTTAAGAAGGCTTTACGCCATCTAGAGTCTGCCACATCGGCCCAAGACAGAAAGAATATAGTTGTCACCAATTCAGCAATTCAAGTTTTGTCTGTGAATGAATTTGGTTTGCACATCAATCCAAATCCCATTTAATTTAAGGATATTTCCTAAATTATCAATCAATGGGACGCAAGGAATGATTTGTACGACACATACTCACTTGCAGACTTATAATCATTACCTTGAACTCAGCGGGTATAAATAGGCAGCTCCCCCAAACAAAATCAGGATCAGACACTTTGAATTCAATAAAACAAATAGCAAAGGCACCTTACGAGAAAGAGACTAACTTAATATTCTCTTTGAATACCAAATACTTGTAATTCAGTTCGCTGTTCGTGACCTCTTGTAACTTGACTAATCACCAAGAACACTCATATACAAGAAAACAGTGGATGTAGGAATCGTTTTAAGCATTTGAATCACTAAAAAAATTCTTATCGTCTCTTTTATATTAAGTCTTTGCATGCAACTTTGAAAACATTGACCTTTAATCAATCTCATAATTAGCCACGTGTAATTTTTAAAACCTTCTTAACACTTTGCACATAAAATGTCGTTGGTGTCAAAACCCAACATCAACATATACAAATAAGAGCTCTGTCTATTGCCTCTATAATTTGTTTATCATGACTTAAAGGTTTTTCTGAAATAATGTGGTTGTAGAAGATTTATGGGATGCTAAAAATGTGTTTTGTACATAAAAAAGGAAACAAATTAATAGTATGACTTAATGAATCTTAAGTGCTCGTCGATAGAGACCCTTAGGTATATTATTCAAAAGGTCTTGAATTTAAGTCTCTCCTCAGGTACTAATAGGGGTAACTGGAGCTCATATTCGACCGACTCTTATGCCAGAACGCTGGCTCACAGCCTATGAGAAGCTTCATCCTACGGCTGAAACTAATCAGCCAGTGCAGACCACCACTTGCACTTTTCAGACCCTCCCAGACGGCACGGTGGAAACCCGCTATGAGCGAGAAACACCTTCTACGGATACTCCTCCGTGTTTCTCCACATCCTTTGCAATGACTTCCGATTTTTTTAGGATCCCAATAGATTAGTTGAAGTGTGCGTAAACTGATCCGAACACTCCCAGTCATAAAAAAAAAGTGCTCGAATTCATTCGAACCCTATTCGACTTCAATCTCTATTTTCCTCTTTTTTTGGGCGAAATTGACTTGTCAAATAAATTCTAACATTCCAGCTAAAAGAATTTTTTTTAACCAAAAACAATCATTTGAGTTATCTTAAACAGTAGAGTATATATATGAATAATACTTTGACACCCAAAGTTGGTCAAATAGGTCAATTTCCGTTTTTCTACGAAACATTATATCTATATAGTATATACTGCGACAGATAATAAGATATATCACTTAACAAAAAAAAATGATAATAAGATATATCCTTGTATTTTGCTTAATTTGTACACTATAACGATCTTGCTAGGATTGAATCTTCATAAATATTTAGGTAGTTGATCTAAATTTATAAGTTTGAATATATTTTTTAAATCCCATACATGATAACCTTATTACAAGAGGCCTAGGGGTGGATTATTTAGTTGGTCGGACATAAGTTTTCTTCTAAATATCATATATCTGAAATAGTATTCAAAATTTTCTTCTGAATAGTATAATGTTATAAATGATAAGTTGATATGATAACGATTGATGTAATAACACAGTATTTGAAATGGAAAACTTGATATATATTCCATGTATAAATACGATTCTTAAAATTAAGTTATACAGAAAGAATAAATAAATAAAATACTTTAATTGAAGAAGTCGCTATAGAGAATTTGTTGTGTTGTTTCCAACTGTTATAATAACTAACACATTTATTTCAATAAAGAATTTAGACAAATTCAATCCTGCAAGCTTAAGCTTGGATTAGCATGAAGCCCACACCTTCCGTTAGAGTAAAAGCAAAACCATTCTCGCCTCCCCGATAAACTCCATTTTACGTAGAAGCAACCTCTTCCCCACTACTATTTACAAACTTTATGTATGCACATTCATCTCCATCTCTCTCTATAAATACTCGCTAAAACACTTTACGCTCAACTCATCAGAATATTTTCCCACTACTTAACGTTCTAGCTATAACCAAAGTCCAAAAAGATCAGTTCATCAACCAAGATGGTCTCTTCCTCCAGTTCTAATTCTATCTCCGATAAAACCTTCACAGGTCTTGGCAACCTTATCAAGCTCCTTCCAACAGGAACCGTCTTCGTGTTCCAATTCCTCAACCCAGTGTTAACCAATAATGGTAATTGCAGCACTGTGAACAAGTACCTAACCAGCTTTCTCATCGGCCTTTGCGGCTTGTCGTGCGCTTTATCTTGCTTCACGGACAGCTACAAAGGCAGCGATGGCAAGACTCACTATGGATTTGTGACCACCACGGGGCTTTGGCCCTCCACTAACGCGGGTTCGGTGGACTTGTCGAAATATAAGCTGCGGTTTGGTGACTTTGTCCATGCTTTCTTTTCCATCATCGTTTTCGGTGTGGTGTCTCTTTTGGACTCCAACACTGTGGAGTGCTTTTATCCTTCTTTTGAGTCCAGTGAGAAGATTTTGCTGATGGTGTTGCCTCCGGTTATTGGTGTCATTTCTGGTGGGGTGTTCATGGCGTTCCCTAACACTCGCCATGGAATTGGGTACCCTTCATCTTCTTCAAGTGACTCTTCTTCGGAGGATAAATCTTAGGCCATATTAATAATGCGTCTAAATTCAGTTTGGTTGGTCGCCGAGAAAGAATGAAAACCTTTGTCCCTTCTTTTAATTTTCCGAGAAAATTGTTCTTTTTTTTTTTTTTTTAATTTCCCTCTGTCAAATTAAATTTGTTTGATTTTTTTTTTTTTTCACTTGTCTGAACTTTGTATCATGATTAATTTATAAAGAATAGGAAAGAGTGTCATATATGTCTTGATTTTTTATAATGAAGTTCTTATTTCTTAACTTATTATATTGTGTATTAATCTGTCTAAATGTATTTATATAATGTTCCAGTGGCAACGAAAACATATTTCATGATTTAACCTTGAATATTAGAACAAATAATTATTGAAAGAATGAGTAGTGTAGACAGTTGATATAATTTGATCGCCATGAAAGAATTTTCTTTACCCAAATGACAATATTTTCTTTTAAAAGAACAACTCTACACACAATTTCAAGAATTTCCTGGAATAGAAATAGATGCACAACAAGCTTAATATACTATTTACCTTTAAGAGACAAGGTAAAACCCAATAACCTATGGCTTTTTGTTAGAAACTGAATTTGTCTCATATCATCAAATTGGTGGTTTATATATGTGGTTCGATTTTTTCCATCCTTAAACTAGCTTTTGACAATGAGTTTTACCTAAACTCATTTATCATGTATCAGAGTTTTTTACATACTTAATGTTTTCCTTATATTACCAAATAGAACATGAAAAATAATTTCTTTTGTTGAATATATATAATTTCTCTTCTCACTATATTTGGATGCTAAGTTCTCCTTGATTTAGTTAATTTAGGTTTTTAAATGCTTAATTTGAGTTAGTGGAAGAATGGAAACAAAATGATAACAACCTCAAGGTGTTGACATAACGGTCAAAGAAGTTTGTTCTCTTCATTGAGTTCCTGAGTTTAAATTTTGAGGCCACCTATTAAAATAATATTGTGGTTTACGTGGTTTTTTAGGTTTTTTTGAGTGTTCAATGGATCTTCAAGATTAGTTGAGGTATGTGTAAATTGATGCGAACACCTCTGTTACCAAAAACAAAAAAACAAAAAACAAAACGATAACCCTTTGTTCCATTAATATTTATTCAATTCATTGCAAGTATATGGTTTATAGATTCTCTTGAAGGTTTTCTTTGAAATTCTCAACTTTAATATTTCTCGTAATAGTTTTCTTGCAAGACATAAATTTCAACTGGCATATTACAAAATAGAGATCCTATGGATATATATAACGGTCTTTTCTTTTATGTCTGGTATATTATCCTTTTCTGAAAAGGGATAAGATAATCTATCAAATTGCTTGTGAAATTCGTCTTCTCTCTTTGTGATCAACCAGATTCTCAAAACTTAATTAAATAACCAAAAATGAAAATTACCTTCTGACTGGATATCTTTTTGCCTTTCATATTTTTCTGTTTTGAGTAGTTTAAAAGCTATCTAACTTCACATAAAGGTAACCCTTTTAATGTTTAAGATCCTTCTGGCCTGTAATTTTCTTTCCTTTTCTTTTTATACATTATTTGAAAGCAAATGCTCGAGTCTCTGCTTATATATATACAACCAACTCTCTCCTCATATATATTATCTCAATATTCTTTTGATATATTAATCTTTTCCTGCTAAATCCGTAAACCACAAATGGCCAAATTCACAGTATTTGCAAAACTCGTGAAGCTCCTCCCAACCGGGACAATCTTCACGTTCCTCTTCCTCTGTCCTCTCTTAACAAACGAAGGCAATTGCGACACCATCAACAAGTGCCTCGCCACCGTTCTGGTTTTCTTTTGTGGCTTCTCCTGCGTCTTCTCTTGCTTCACTGATAGTTACAGAGACAGTGATGGCCACATCCACTACGGGATCGTCACCACCACCGGCCTTTGGCCGCATAAACATCACTCTACATCGGCCAACTTGTCAAATTACAAGCTACGGTTTTCTGACTTCGTTCATGCTCTCATGTCAGCTGTCGTGTTCTCGGTTGTGGTTCTTTTGTATCCTGACATAGTTGAGTGCTTTTACTCTTTTTCTCAGAGGGCTTTGTTGGTGAAATGGTTGCCTTTTGTCACTGGTTTCGTTACCGTTATGTATTCATTTTTTCCGAACAATCGCCATGGACTCGGATACATTCCAAGTGATTATACTTTGCTTTCTTGATTTTCTCTACGAAGTTAATTATTATTTACGTTCATCTTGTCATCTTCTTTGTATCTGTTAAGTTTACATGTATGAAATTATTTTCATGGATTGAATTTGATTAAATTTGAACTGCTGGATTAGATTCATTCAACCATCTGAGCTAAACTTTATACTATGGTGTATAAAGGCAACCATTAACTTCGAGTGTGTTGTGAAGTCAACTAATGAGACCTGTGGGTCGTGTCCCCTACGACTATTGAGTCTTGGTTTTGTGCGAAGCTGTCGTCTTCGAGCGCATGTACAATTTCAAAAAAATATTTGAATTATGTTTGAGAGTTAATTTATACTTCTAAAATTTGTTATATTTTAGTAACTTGTTTTATTAACGTTTATTATAAATAAATATAATAATTTAATTTATATTTATTTCTTATGTGTGTGTGAATAATCTTTCATCAAATTTTTAAGAGATTACACAACGAAAAACAAATATTCGTGATTAATTAATAGCATATAAATAAAATTACACTACACAAAAAAACACGATACATCAAGTCTAACATAAAGAGCTGTAAAATTGTTTTATTAGCGGGTTATTATTATCATACACTCCAAAAGATGGTGAAACAAAAAAAGCACCTATGAGTTTCTAAAGTATATTATATACTCTCTGGGATTATCATTAATTTACTAAATATTAAAAACATTATGATAATACTTGTTTATAATTTAACCATCCAAATAGGACGAATAGTAGGCAATATTTATCTCCAGTTAATTATACAAAATTGTACAAAAATAAAACAAATGGGGATGTAGCTCAAATGGTAGAGCGCTCGCTTTGCATGCGAGAGGTACAGGGTTCGATCCCCTGCATCTCCACTTATCGCTTTTATAATTATTAGGTTAGTTTCAGTTAATTCTTTTATATTAGTTTATTTTCTTCAATTAAATCGTATTTAATAAATTTTGTGTTTTGAAATAATATAATTTTGATTTTGTATATGTACAGTTTATTGAATCCGGGTACTATATATTCACTTTTTTTACATTTATTGCCATCAAATAAATGATTAGTTCATAAACACACAGAATTATTAGTTCATAAGATTGGTAATGAATTATATATGCGTAATTTTGACACCAACGAAACGCACGTGTGAAATGTTGAGCTGACTCAGAAAACACACGTGAATGCAAGAAAAAAAATGAGAGTAAATGCAATAGGAACAGCTTTTAAAGTGGTTCGGATGCTAAGTTCTACGGCCACTGATGTTTGTATTAATGATAGAAGTCAGTTCGCGTTAGCGGACTGACTTACAAATGATAGTACAAGAGAGTGAATGCTATATATTCTTGCATTTACTCTTATTTTTTTTCTTGCATTCATGTGTGTCTTCTGAACCAGTTCAGCATTTCACACTTCCATTTTGTTGGTGTCAAAATCACGCATCAACAATATATAAACACGTTGATGTTATAATTGAACTTTTCCCGCTCCTAGTTCTTAAGACTACCATATGATCCTGTTTAATAGTGATTTTAATTTTTTACTCTCATTGTTTAGATTATCCATCAAAAAAACACATTTTCCTGCACGTAATTTTACTGTTGAAGCATAGCTTTCAGCATAATAATGAGTAATGACAACGTGCTTGACCAAACTCCAAGTCCAGTCATTCTCTACTTGCATGCTATTTTCATCTTAATACCAAGCATAGCCAACTAATTAAATGATTAAATTAGGTGCAATGACCAAATTTGGGGTTAACAATAGCAAAATGACAACATATATTAACTGCATCACAACTTGGCCACTTAGGCTCGTTTGGTACATATATTAGTTTTCCCAATAAAGTTAACACAAAATTTGTGTTCGCTTCACCTATTTTCAAAATACAATTATAAATTATTCAATTTCTTTTAAACCCCTTAAATTTATTAATTTAACTAAATAACCCCCAATTTTTTTTAAAAAAATTGACAAAAACACCATAGCAACCCAAATTTACCAGATTCCGGCCACCACTGCTAAAAGCTGGCCGGAATCTGGTGTAATGGCGCACTACCGGCTGAATCTGGCCGGTAGTGCGCCTATCTAGCATTTTCCGGCCAGACCCACAGTGGATCTGGCCGGAAAAGGCCAGATCTACGGTCAAAGATGTGGCTGTCAATGGCCAGATCTTTGGCCGTTGACAGTCGTCAATGACGGCCAAGATAGGGTCGTTGTTGACCATCAATGACGGTCGAATGCAGCCAGATCTGGCCATCAATGGCCAGATCTAGCCGTAGATTTGACTTTTTCCGGCTAGATCTACGATGGATCTGATCGGAAAAGGCCATATCGATATGGCTACTCCGACCACCCTTCGGCGGTGGTGGCCGGCTGTGTGTATTTAATGAGTGGGTTGTGGGTGTTTTTGTTAACTTTGAATATTTTATTATAGGGGTGTTTAGTAAATAAATAAATATATGAGGTATTTTTGTTAATTTTTAAAATTCTACATTATAATAGCCACCTAATTTAACTTTTTTCAAAATATTACTCTAAAAACTACCCAATAATTAACCAAATGGAGCCTTAATCTTTTTTTTTTTTTTTTTTTAATGATCGAGAGTGTTCGGATCAACTTACACGCACCTCAAATAATTTTCCAAATGTCAGAACCTTGGAACTATCGACCAGATAATGACCACATAATCTCTGCGTGGACAAAAATACTCCTATCTTCATATATCACTCTTTTTCATCATCTTTTCATTCATTTAATATTCCACTGAATAAAACTTCAAAAATAGATTATAAAATTACAAAGATTTGAAATACGAAAAACTTAATTAATGTGTAAGAATTTTCCTACAGTACAATCATATGAAATCCTTTTAAATTTACACTTAAAAATAATCTTTTTTAACATAATAAGAAGTATGCCATGAAATTTTATATGGAAGTTTACATTAACACTTCATTAATTGTATCCAAAATATGTTTCTAATGTGCTTAATGAATCTTACACAATCCATTAATTCTCTGACGTAATTGATACTCATTTTGCAAAGATTCAGACATATGGGAAATAAGAGTAATGCTATAGTCACCGAAAGTAGTGCATCGAATTCATACACCGAATGACGTGAAAAAATATTGACCGTCGATTAATATTAATTCATAATTAATTAACGGTCAGGATTGAGCCATGTCATTCGGTGCATGAATTCGGTGCGCTACTTCGGTGACTGTATTATTTTCCAGGAAATAAAAGCACTAAAAAAAGGTTATATATATATATATATATATATATATAGATAGAGAGAGAGAGAGAGAGAGAGAGAGAGAGAGAGAGAGAGAGAGGTTGTTCGGGTCAGTTTACGTACACCTCAACTAATCTCCAAAAATCTTGAAACTACCGGCTAAGTAAGAGTTCAAGTGGCTATCTCTATTAGCACTCGATGATGAATTCGAACTCAGCAACTCTTGAGTAATATATCTAAAAGTCTCTATCGAATCACTCGACCATCCAAAGGTAATTTCTAGATTATTATATTTATGACACTGGATTAATCATTAATTTTTATAAGATTATTTTAAAAAATTTATGAAGGCAAAGTTTCTATAGCCTCCGTGTTTAATCTAAAATAAGAATCTCTGGTACGTTGTCCTTCTCTTATCAGAATATGTCGACTTCCCCGTATCCTTCTATGATTCGATGAACAATTTTTTGAACGTAGACTTTGACAAAATTAATCTTTGTTTAAAGTTCAGTTTTCTTCTATTTCATAAGAAGAAAAGTAATTTTTTTATACATGTATTTCATCATGGCAAGAAATGCTACTGGTGGATTAATTTCTTACACGATATGTGAAAGCAACGCTTCTCGGTAGGTTGTTTCTTGCATTGGTTCGTTCAGTTCTCTTCCTCTATAAACCCAATATTTTTTGCTATAATCACACAGCAAAATGGCCACAGAAACAACACTCAAAGCCCTTGCAAATCTCGTCAAACTCCTCCCAACAGGAACAGTCTTCCTGTTCATGTTCCTCAACACTTTAATATCTAACAATGGTACCTGCGACACCACCGAAAAAACCCTAATGATCATTCTCATCGCCGTTTGCGGCTTTCTTTGTGTTTTCTCTAGCTTTACCGACAGTTATAAAGAAGATAGCGTAACGCAGTACGGGATTGTGACCACTAGCGGCCGCCTTTGGCCGCATGCAGAGGTTTCGGATGATTACAAGCTGAAGGTTGGTGACTTTGCTCATGCTTTGTTATCGTTGATTGTGTTAGGCGTGCTGGTTCTATTTGATCCTAATACATTGAACTGCTTGTATCCTTCTTTGGACACGAGTTCTTTCTTGAAGTGGCTGCCTGTTGTTGCTGGAATTATTTCTACAATATCCGCCTGGTTTCCTAACATGCGCCATGGAATCGGATACCATCACAATTCAAATTCAAGTGACTATACTTTGCTTAAGTAAATGTAGATTAACTATGAGTTATTGATGTCTTCGTTTGCTTATGTTCATCAAATATAAAATGTTTTAAAAAAAAGTATGAATATCCATGGTTGGTAATTGATACATATTCATTTTTAATTTTGTTTGTCCAATGGAGAAAGATTAATCTGAATATCATCTCTAAATTATCTGTCTTTGCTATACATCTAAAGTAACGATTCTAATTTCTTTTTTGCAAAATCATGAACAAACCGTTGTTCATGTGACAATTCAAATAAACACTATTCGACCTAATTATCGAAGCAATAATAAAATAAATGATCAAGACTAAGCCAAATCCAATAAAAATTAGAACAAAATTAAAAGAATAACCCTTAAGAAAATTTCAACATTTTTATCCGAATATTTGTACAATATTACTGTTATATACAAAGAGGTTGACTGATGGAAATGATAATAGATTGGGCATAGCACATGCAACTTTGTATATACTATATACTTGCAAGTCTTTGTTTAAAATGTAATAATTTTATTTCTACATCATATGAGAAAAAAGCAATTTTTACACGTGTTATCTCATTATGGGCCATAAATTCTAGTTTTCGTGGGTCAAATTTCTCACACGCTTATCTGAAAGGAATGCAATCCGCTTAGTTGCTTACTTCTTTCAAGTTCTCCTTCTCTCCCTCTATAAATACAAACACAACATTTTTGCGATGCTATACACTCAATACAAGCACCAAAATGGTCGCACAGGCAACATTCACAGCCTTTGCAAACTTTGTCAAACTCCTCCCAACCGGAACACTCTTCTTGTTCATGTTCCTCAACTCTTTAATGGTTCCTGCCAATCTACCATACCACTGAAAAAACCCTAACAATCATTCTCATTGTCATGTGTGGCATTCTTTGTGTTTTCTCTAGCTTCACTGACAGTTAAAAAGAAGGTAATGTAACGCAGTACGGGATTGTAACCATTAGTGGCCGCCTTTGGCCTCATGAAGTGGTTTCGGAGGACTACAAGCTAAAGCTTCGTGACTTCGGTCATGCTTCGTTGTCTCTGATTGTGTTGGGCGTGCTAGTACGTTCTTTTGGATCCTAATATATTGAACTGCTTGTATCCCTCTTTGGAGAAGAAGTCGTTCTTGAAGTGGTTGCCTCTTATTGCTGGTGTTGTTTCTACTTTATCCATCTGGTTTCCTTACAAGCACAATGGGGTTGGATACCATTACAATTCCAATTCAAGTGATTATACTTTGCTTTAATTTCTTGCTTCACCCCTGAGATGAGAAAGTATTAAATTAATCAATTAAAGTCTGCTTCCCTGTAAACGTTAAGCTTGTTTTTTGCTGGCTCTCTTATGCATGAAATGAAGAAGGATAATTCAGTTTACATTAATCTGAAGATCGTCTCTAGATCTGTTTCTTTAATTGCTATCTAAAGTGACTCATTTTAATTTCTTTTTGTAAAATAAAAAACAAACTAATCCATATGTATATAATAATTGACTTATTAGGACCATTACCTTTCAATCGGTGCTCTTTGTCGCAAAGCACACAATAATATTAAAATATAAATAAGGTTTATTGCTGATTCTCTGTAATTGCTTGATTGCCACTAATTATGTGTAATTATTTTGATTACATTTCTGTTTATTAGCTCATTTGCTACTATATAAATACATGAGTGTAAAGTTACAATTCTCAATATACAAAGATATATTCAATATATTTCTTCTCTTCTTTGGCATACTCTAGCAATCCAATTGCATCTCTTGCCTCTCCTAGCTTAGTTTCTAACATGGTATTAGGGCAAGCAGCCTAATCCAACTTCTGCCAAACAATTCTCTCTAGTCAAGTTTTTCCAAAACCTGCAAAAACAAAGGCACTTGGATTAGTTTCTCTCTTTTCCCAAAACCAATCAACTTACAGATTGTTATCTTATGGATCAACCAAAACACCACCCATTCCAAAACACAACCTAATATCCACAACCACAAGTGAGCCCTTACAACAACAAGATCAAGCCCATCTCCAAACCGGCCCAACTCACCAGGATCCACTCAGTGGGTCAAACTCAAATTCAAGCCCAACCCACCAAACACATCAAATCGGCTCAGGCCCAACCCACCAAACCGCCAAATCCCATTCGAGTTCATGGGTCAGAATCCCAACTAGGACTGTAAACGAGCCGAGCTTTTGGCTTATCGAGCTCGGCTCGTCTATAACAGTGTCGAGCTCGAGCTCGAGCATGGCGAGCCTCAGAATTGAGACTTGAACTCGAGCTCAGTCGAGTTTGAGTCGAGCTCAAGCCGGCTCGCGAGCCTGCTCGATAACGAGCTCGCGAGCCCAATATCGAGCTCGAGCTCGATAAGGCTCGATCAAACCACCATTTCTCTAGGTTTGATTGAGCCAAGTTCCTTTTTTTTTATAGCAATCTTCCTGCGTACAATATTTCATATTTACATATTAACCATGATAGTTTCGAACATTACAAAATGCCTATTACTTTACAAAATCAAAAAACAGTTCTGAATATATACAAATAATATTCCAAGGTATGAAAATACAATCCAACAATCAAAATCACTATCCACCAGTAGTCTGCAATAGGCCTGTCTTTGACGAAAACCACAATTTCCCCTTGCCTGTAGAAAATGTTCAATTTAGTAAGTAATTTTTAAGGTAACTATGAAAGAGAAAAATATGTATAATCATGAAACAAAAGAAAAAGGAATAAAAGTTTTACCTATGCATGCCTCCTACCACAGCCAAACCATGCACTAAATCCTAGAAACTTACGGGATAGGGAAGGTTGATCTCCAACGGTTGCTGCTCTTCCTGAAAATGACAAAGGAGGAGTAATTGAAGTTTAGTTAGTATAAATATAAAGTAATAACTAAATATAATAAAAACAATATTCAATATAAGTATATAACCTACTTTACATCCTTTCTTCTCCCCATTCAATGTCCTGCTCTAATCACATCCACATAAGAGCATCTCCACCATGTTGGGAGTCAACAACGATTGGTACGTGTCAATAACCCTACTGCCGGCGTTGAAAGCAGACTCAAAAGCAAGCGTAGTAATAGGGATGACTAATATGTCATAAGTCATGGTAGATAAGATAGGGAACTTTGTTGAATTAGCCTTCCACCAGGTCAAAGCATCAAACGCCATAGGGTCGCCAACACATTTATGGCATCCCTCTCCTAGGTAATAGTCTAACTCTGATTTCGTTGGCTCAACCGTCTCAACCACATCCAGAAACTCACTAAAATCATTCCAATCATCCGTGTTTGCCCTCTCTGTCGCTGCCCCTGACCCCTCACCAACAACTTGAACTCCACCCCCTGTAGATGCAAAAGCACAGGCAGCTATCAATGCTTTATTGGCATCAACATACTCCCTATATACCTCATACAAGGCATCTCGAACAACATCCATAGTTGCCCGCTCTTCAGGCTTAGGATACATCTTAGGAAACGCCCATTGAATTACCCTCATCTTCAGTTTGGGGTCCAAAATAGCAGCCACACCCATCAATAGATTACATTCTCCCCAATATTTGTCAAACTTTTCTTTCATTTTCCAAATCATGGTCTGTATAAACTCATCTCCATCCTGGCTCTTACTATCCAACATAATTTTTATTGTATAAACTTGTTTTAGAAACAAGTTTGATGTCGGATAATCACTCATTGATATCAGATTTGACGCACCACTAAACACCTTTAAAATTGAACAAATTTTCTCAACTTTGTCCCTATCCTCCTATTTGGGACAATAATGATAACTCAAATCCCTCTCCTTCAAACAAGGGAAAACACGCCTAAATTTCATTGCCGTTGTCAACATATCATATGTTGAATTCCATCGCGTTTTGCAATCAAGAATAAGCTTGCGAAATGGCAATCAGCGCTGCTGAATAATCTCTGCAAACACCTTTAGTCTACTCTCTGATGAATTGATATACGCCACGGTATCACAGATGTCCTCAATAATGTGTCTAATGTGATAAAGACCATCTTGAACAACCAGGTTCAAGATGTGTGCACAACACCTCACATGAAACATCTTGCCCCCACATATGAGCTTCCCTGTAGCTTGGAAATTATCTTTCAACACTTTTACTGCAACATCATTGCTTGAAGCATTATCCACCGATATCGAGTGGACCTTAGCTTCAATTCCCCAGTCCATCAAACACTTGAAAATTGCATCAGTAATGGCAACACTAGAACGGGGAGGAGGGAAATGAATAAAGTTCAACACTTGTCTATTAAACTTCCAATTATATATCATCAATCCAATGCCCAGTCAAGACCATGTATTCCATCCTCTGGTTGCCTGAATGTCATAGATCTGTGGTCAGACTTATCTTTCTAACACCCTTCAATAGGGTCAACAACTTCTGCCTCTCGTTTTCAAACACTCTCATACAATCATTCTTACAAGTATTACGGGATATCAGAGTCCATTCAAGAATCCCATACTTCATCATGTTATTTAACCCCTCTTCCTCCACAATAGAAAATGGATGCTCATGCATCAGCACCCAATGTGCAGTAAGCTCCCTCATCTTTAGCATACTGAATTGGCCCCGTAGAGCAGGAAGGATAGTTAAGCCACCCTAAAAACTGGAAGGGGGGAAATTTATTTGTTGTTGCCTCAAGTGAGTTTTTCTCTTCGCACATCTTTTCAAATGTCTATTGAATTGTGTTGTGCTTCCACTGGCAGTCATTTTCAACTTTGTTTTATAATGAATGCACTTTCCCTTCCTTGTACCACCAGGGAGAACCACCTCCCTAAATTCTGACCACAAAACTGATGTCTTCACTCTCTTCCTCCTCTCTAATGGACTGTCATTGTCCTCAACATTTTCGAGGCTACTCACACTTTGCTTTGTACCACCTGTGCTTCCATAAATGTTACGCCGATCAATTGCTCTTACCGTAACATAATCGTTGACGTCATCCAATGTAGGGGTGCTTGAGGAACTGTCTCTCAATGCCATACCTACAATTAAAAAATGAATTAACCACTGTCGTTAGACAATATCATAAAGTTAAAATAATATATAATTGATAATTCTGGTTCATTTTTGACATGCTTAATAAAATAAATTCTGGTTCTTTTGTGGTTGTTATTTGCTTGACATAATATATATTCATTTAAAAAAAAAAAAAATCTGTTATATTTTTCATAGGTTAGAATTATACTTTGGAGGGCTTCAAAAAGCCAATAGAGACCATTAAGCAAACTAAAAAGCCATTGCTTGGTAGTTTAAAATTATTAGTGTTAGACACATGTATCAGAAAAATAAAAATCATAGACAATCGAACAATAGTAAGCAACCATAAAATTATTGAAATTATATTATTTAAAATTTGATAAAAATAACATAAATCACAATTATTTTGTTCCTCCAGCATCACATGTATAAAAACAATAATAAAAGCATTATTTTTATTAATCATTTTTTGAGACATGGCATCGACCCTTACTTATCCCTTTTACTTCCAAAAACATATAAAATGTTTTTGGAATTGAATGCTTCATGCATTTGTTGGATAATAAGTACTATATATATATATATATGTGTGTCAATGTCCATGCCCTTATCAAGAATCTAATGACATCAAATAACTCATGTACATGAATTATTCCTTCCCGTATTATGAAAAAATAAAAAGAAACTGTCTAAAATATTATTTTCTTGGGAACTCCCCCCCCCCCCCCAAAAAAAAAAAAAAAAAATCTTCGCCTTTGTTCTAGTTAACTTCACAGATAAGAACTCCTAAGGGTTCAACTTGAAATCGTAAAGAACCAAAATGAAATAACACCTTCTCCACTCAATTCCTTGCACTCCCATTTTGAGCATGCGACCAACTTAAATCTCATGGCATCTTTTTCGTAATTTATTAAAAAGAAAAATATAGCTACACACCAGAAACTTACACCTGTGTGCACACTTTCCTAACCTAGATTATTCCTCAGAACTTTGAGAGAATTAGTATTATTAATTTCAGACGAGGATTCATTATTATGCTCTATATTGAGTTGCTTCTTCTTATTAGTATGCAAATGTTTTGGTGAAATAAATTGATAGATTGTTCATGACTTCAATCAATCCCCAAAAAGCCCGAAGACTAGGATGCTAAATCATTAAAGTAATTTGAGTATGATAACCCATTAAATTTTCTAGGTGTACAAGAATACCTAAATGACTCCACTAAATGAACAAAGTGAAAGAAAATGCTTGCGAGAAGTAAACCCAACTTTGTTTTAGCTAGCTCTTTAATTCTCAGTACCTCTGCTAACATTCTACTAACATTTTAGCATCCACACCATCTCTGCTAACATTCTAGTATCTACAACTGCTCCCATTTCAAACAAATAGGCAGAGATACATTTAAGAAAGCAAATAGTTGTTAGATCCTGCCAACAATTTTCAACCAAGCCGACCCCATCTCTGCTAACATTCTAGCATCTACAACTACTCCTATTTGAAACAAATAGGCAGAGAGACATTTAAGAAAGAAAATGTACCAACTCACCCAAAAAGCATAAAAAAAAAGTGCCAGCAAGCTACACTCCACACACAGCAAACTAACCTGGAAGTTTCAGAGATTTTTAGAGTGTTTGCGATTTCGGGCCTCTTTTTTCGGTTGTCGAGATCGGAGATGGCGACGGAGATTATCGATTTCACGACGAGGAATCATGTCTGGTTCGCGATTTGGGGGTCTTTGTTTGCGATTTGGGATTTAGGGCAAGTGGGAGATGAAATTGATTTGGTGTATCGTATTATACAAATTTGCACTTTTTTTGGGGGGGGGGGGGGGGGGGGGAACTGTCCTTTTTTTAAAATTTTTTTCACTAGAAAATATCAGTTTAATACCTAATGGTTTAAAAAATCACCAAAACACCATGTGTAAGTGCATAGTGTTTACTCGAGCCGGACCAGGCTCACGAGCCCAAGAGCTGAGCTTCACTGTGTTCAAACTCGACTCGATTAACAAACTGGGTTCGAGCTGAGTCGACTCGATAATAACCGAGTCGAGCTCCAAACTAGCTTTAACCGAGTCGAGCAGAGCCGGCTCGGCTCTGTTTACAGTCCTAATCCTAACACATCAAGTCAAAATCCCTACCCGATTTTCCAAATTGTTCCAGTTGCCACCAACTGATTAGAACCAGGAGATCCCCTTTACTTGTTGGCCTCCAATGGATCTAAAATCGTTCTCGTCAAACAACCACTCACGAGATCAAAAAATTATCCAACATGGGCTATAGATTTCCTGTGAACATTAATCAAGAAAGATAAGAAAGGGTTCATCATTGGAACTCTTCCCAAACCCGTTCAACCTCATCTTCTCAAATGTTTGAATTGGTGTAATACTCTTGTCTGTGCATGGATCAGCAACTCTTTGACCCAGGATATTGCCATCAAACTGTCACAAATAGAGAATGCTTAAGAGATGTGGGTCAATATCAAAGAGATGTATGACCAGCTTTACCTCGCAAAGCTTTTCACTTTGCGGCAAACTTTGGCTGAAATCAAGCAACACAGTCTCCTCGTCACATCTTATCTCAATCGCCTTTTGGTGATATGGAACGAATTGGACGTAGTCGAAGAACCAATTGAAGGGCTAGCACTGATTCTTCAACAAATAAAAAAAGGTAAAAGATCAAGAACGATGGATACACTTTCTAATGGGTCTAAATGATAGCTTTCTGCCATTTAGAACAAAAATGATGGCGACATCACTACCACCGTCGCTCTAGCAAACTTATCAGTTGGCCATTCAAGATGAGAGCCAAAGGCTGACCACCCAAGAATTTTACCATGGTGTTGAACCCATAGCGTTCAATGCTTCTCAACAAGGATGGTAGCAACTGGTGGGTTTGTCGTCTGATGGTGTGAGGAGTGAAATGGGAAAAGGCAAAGGGGAAAATTGTGAGTGGCTAAGGTTTTCTAGGGGAGAAAATGTTGTTTTATATGGAGCCATGAATGACCTAGATTAGACCGCTCAATCCAACGACCCAATATCTTCAACCCATTTTCATCAAACCAATGGGCCTAATTTTAATCAAACAAACGGCCCATATTCAAACAATGGATCTAATGGGCCTAGACCTTCTAAATTCGAAAAAGGGGGCAAATTATGGTGTGATCATTGCCAAAGGAAAAATTACACCCATGATACTTGTTAGAAATTACACGGACATTCTCAAAATGAAAAATTTGGGAATCCAATGGCAAATCAAGTGGTTCAAAATGCAAATTTTAGAAATAAGATCTCAACACCCATAATCAGCCCGGATCAATACCAACAGATTCTCCAGATTTTCAATCAAATTCCCTAGGCAAATACGGCATCCTATGTAGGTACATCTTATTGTTTCAATTTTGTTAAAGAAGATATCTAGATAATTGATTTACGAGCTAGTGACCACATTGCTTGTAATCCCAAACACTTTTCTCACACATCCACAAAATCATCCACCTCTGTACGTATGCCTAATGGGACCATTGCCCCAGCTACACAACTAGGAATCGTCCATCTTACAAAACGTTTAGTTATTAAAAATATTTTGTTCGTTCCAACTTTTCGGTTTAACCTTATCTCTATTTCCAAACTTTGCCAAGATAATAATTGTTTTTTGAAATTCTTCCCTAATATGTGTGAATTTCAGGATCGTTTGACTGGGAAACAGATGAGTTTGGGTAAAGTTCATAATAGTCTTTATTACTGGATAGGGGATTCTGTTGAAAATTTTCAAAATTCAATAACTTGTATTGTAGATAATAAACTTTCTTATTGTAATACAAACCTCAATAAAATTTTTTTTATTATACATCAACGATTAGGTCATAGTGTGTCTATTCCACAACCTACTTGTCCCATAAGTCCTCTTGCAAAACAATCTCAATAAAAATTTGCAACCCACACAACCACCACTACACGCATTTTTCCCCTGATTCATAGGGTTGTCAGCCAAGCAGGCTCGGCTTGACTCGTGTAAAGCTTGAAAAAAAACTCGGCTTGAACTCATTATACAAATCGAGCTGAGTTTGAGCAACATGTTGCTCGGTTTATAGGCTTGCGAGCCTAGCTCTTATAAGAAGGGTTAGGGGGCAATATGTAATTTTCTAGTTTTTACAATTGACAACACACCCTTGTCTACATCTACAAGTTTGAGATTTATCAATTACACCATTGGGAAGTGGGAACTGTGCAGGCAGCTAGTTTTAGATTTTGGGGCTTGGGCTGTTGTCAAGTATAAAATCACTCATGACTTTCTTTCACATATATTAATATAAATATTTAACCTAATATAAATTTTTATTAATATTTTTTAGCCCTACTTTGTGTGCAACGAAAGTTTCACTCTTTCTCTCCTTTTTCTTCTCCCATTCACAGCCACTCGTTTTTCACCAACTTTTCTCTCCAACACAGCACAAAAATCTCATAATCTCTCCGTCTTCATCTTCTTCCCTAGTGTCTCTAAGACAAACCACAAGCAAAAATCATAAAACTGTCCACAAAATTCGTCTTTTCGTCAAGCTTCGAGTGGTTCTTCTTCTTGTTACATTTTCATTCTCAAATTTTGTTAAACTCAATAAGTTCAAGTATAATTAGCTCCCAGAATGATAATATGTTTTAGAATTGTTGTTGATTGCTATTAATATTGTTGCTGCTGTTGTTGATTGGAGACTGAGGGACTAAGCTTTGAAACATGATAATAGAGGAGTAGAGAGATTCAGGTGGGGAAAAGTTTTTAGGAGAAAAGTGACAAATCAAAGAAAATGCCTACTCCAAACAACTCTTGCTCAAGTACCTACCGAATTAGAGCTGGCTCGAGCTCAAGTACCTTTATAGTGTACCAAGTTCGAGTTCGATTTGGCTTTCCAGGCTCAATTGACTCCAGCTCGATACTATTGCAATCGAGCCAAGCTCGAGTAGCTAGATACTCGGCTCGATTACAACGTTACTTATTCACATAGATATCTGGGGTCTCTACCACACTCTTAATCATGATGGATCTCAGTAAATCATAGCCATTAAACAATGTTTTTTCTTGAGGGACGTGTATTTCTCATGCATTGCAAAACTCAAACACTCACTCAAATTAGGAATTTCCTATCTATGGTCCAAACATAGTTTAATCTATTAGTTCAATGCATTCAGACTGATAATGCCTGTGATTTTTTCAATTCTCATTACTCATCATTATTTTCACCTCTTGGCATTTTACATGAAAATTCTTGTGTCTATACCCCTCAATAGAATGACCTAGTTGAATGCAAACACCTACATCTTTTAGAGGTAGCTCGTGCCCTAAAACACCAAACCAATTTACCTATTGATTTTTGGGGTGAATATGTGGTCACAACTACTTAATTGATCAATTGGATGCCTACTTGAGTCTTGAATGGTAAGACTCCCTATGAGCTACTGTTTAGCAAGCCACTGAAAGTTGATCACCTTTGAGTCTTTTGGTGTTTATATTATTCTGCTAACATTAGGGCTTATGATAAGTTTGGTCCTTATGCAACTAGATGTGTTTTTATGGGTCTTATGCGTTAGAAATGATATCGGTTGTATAATCTAGCTGAGAACAAATTCTTAATTTCTCGTGATGTTGTATTTCATGAAGATAGCTTTCCTTTCATGGTAAGTCCTACTACATTCGACACTAATCCTTAGCAACAGTTGCCTTTTCTATACGACGATCCATCTGTGTTTCCACCGAGACTTTTGTTTATCATAAATCTTGTACCTGATATGGAGCTATCCACAAATTCTGACTCTTCTCCCACTATTACAGAAATTCTTCCAATCGATAATACCTTATAACCTCTTGAGATTCCTCTTGACACCTACTCCACAACAGTCTACATGATCTATTGACCCCCTATCTAGATAGCTGACTATGTTTGTCCCAGCATATAGACTACTTTAAGTATCCTTTATGGCACTTCTAATTATGTCTGTTATGACCACCTCTCCTGCCCACAAGGTTTGTGTTAATAAGATATTTATTAATCAAAAACCTTCATGCTATTTTGAAGTTGTCCCACACACACAATGGTGATAGGCCATGGCTGATGAATTACATGCCCTTGCTTAGAATCACACTTGGGATTTAGTTCTTCGACCACCTCATAGAAAACCTATTAGATGCAAATGGGTCTACAAGATCAAACACCATGTTGATGGCTCCATAGAACAATACAAGGCCCGACTTGTAGCAAAAGGGGTCACCTAATGTGAGGGTTTTTGACTACCACGAAACGTTCTCTTCTATGACAAAACATGTTATTGTTTGGGCTTTCTTATTCGTGGCTGCTATCCGAGAGTGGTTCTTTCATCAAATAGATGTCCACAATGCATTTCTCCACGACTATCTTCATAAGGAAACTTACATAAAACTTTCTTGCGGACTTCACAACCAGGGGAAGATTATTGTATGCACCTGTAAAAGTCCTTTTATGGTCTAAAATAAACATCTCGCCAATGGAATGCAAAATTGACAAAGGCTCTCACAAACATAGGTTTTCCTCAACTAAGCATTACTACTCTCTCTTCCCATGACACAAAGGTACATTCTTCCTTTTCCTCATTATTTACGTAAATGACATCCTAATTATAGGAAATGATGCAATCGCCATCCGTACCATGAAAGAGCATCTCAACAGAAATCTCTGCATAAAGGATCTAGGGGAGCCAAAATACTTCTTGGAGATTCAGATTGCCAAATCTTCAACAAGAATATCCCTTAGCCAAAGGAAGTATATCTTAGAGCTCGTATCAGACTCTAGACTGTTAGCATGCAAACCCAATGCTATCCCTGTTGAACAAAACACTAAACTCATAACTTAGCAGTATGATAATTAAGCATCATTCTCAGAAGAAAATCCTCCATTAAAAGATCCATCTCATTATCAGAGACTTGTGGGTAGACTCATTTATCTCACTATGACATTATCATATATAAGCTATGTTATTCACATCCTAAGTCAGTTCATGCACAACCCAAAAAAATCTCATATAGATGTTGCCATAAAAGTGTCCAAATACTTGAAAGGTTGTCCTGGCCTAGGACTTCTTCTAGCACGAGATGGAAACCTGGATATCATAGCATATTGTTATTCAGATTGGGGTACATGTCCAATGAAGTGAAAATCACTCACTGGTTTCCATATAAAATTTGGAAGATCTCTTATTTCCTAGAAAACAAAAAACAGTCAACGATGTTACTATCTTCAGCAAAAGCAAAATATAAGCCTTGGCAAAAACAACATGTGAAATTGTCTGGATTCTTCGGTTACTTAAAGATTTGGAAGTCTAGACAGAAAAACTTTTTATCCTATACTATGACAAAAAAAGTCGCCAATGATATCGTAGCAAATATTGTATTTCATAAAAGGACAAAACATATAGAGATTAATTGTCACTTTGTGAGAGAAAAAATTCATGAAGGGATGATCAAAACCATGCACGTTCAAACTGTGGAGCAACCAGAGAACATCTTCACAAAACCACTTGATAGTTGTCAACCTTCATACCTACTTCACAAGTTTAGAGTTTTCAACATCTACAAACCACCAACTTGAGAGGGAGTGATGTGATATGGAATGCTAAAATTATTCTCAATCAGAGATATCATGCACATGACTAAAATGTAAATAAGGTTTATTGCTGATTCTCTGTAATTGATTGATTGCCACTAATTGTGCGTTTATTTTTATTACATTTCCTTTTATTAGCTCATTAGCTACTGTATAAATACATGAGTATAAATTTACAATTCTCAATATACAAAGACATATTCAATAAATTTCTTCTCTTCTTTGGCATACTCCAGCAATCCAATTGCATCACTTGCCTCTCCTAGCTTAGTTTTTGACAATATTTATTATTCAATCTAGAGAAAATCTAGAAGCTAGTTATATACTGTTCAATTATGCGGAGACGACTAATAAAACTAGAGTAAAATTTTCAATTATTTTGCAACATAAACATGTAAAGCATCAGATGAAAATAATTGGAATATGATAAATAACCATTTTTTATTTAAATTATTCTTTTTCTAACCATGTCAAATTAACTGCAACATATGTTGGAAATCAGCACATTACCATTGTTTTGTTGCATTAACTTAATGTTAGCTTTATCCAACTTATTGATAACAATTGCTCGAACGAAATTCACTCTATTTTTGAGAGAAGACTTAAAACTATCTCCAATGATTGAATATATCCTGAACCATTACAAGAAAGAGAAGCTAGAATAATTTAATAATTTAGATGATAAAAATTGCTAACATGTCAATATTACAAAAAGACATTCAAATACAAGTACTAAAATCAATATGCATGCATGCTAGTAAGAGAGTGAATAGTAAGAAAATAGTATACAGTTGCAGCATAGTTATCTTATTTTAGTTTCTCTTCAAGGATTGTGTATATAAACACAAAGTACTCTATCAGTATTGTCACACTACGATCTCACACAAAGTTCTTTATCATTATTGTCATGCTACGATCCCACCATTCATTGGTAATTTTAGCTTGTTGATGATGTATTTATAACAAGAATTACTTTGTGTAATCTTTATGCAAAGCTTATTGAACATCGATCTCTTTTAGTATATTGATGAATGGTCGTCCACACAATTGCTATATATCCCAAGAAGTAATTCGCAGATTCATTTCCAGGTGGCTAATAAGTGTTAATAATATACAGAGTTATCCAAATGTGAGAAACAACTGGCATCAATTTCACAAAAGTAGAAGTATAATTCTTGTCAAAATCGAACTTAGAGAGTGAAACCCATTGAACTAAAGTTGAGGAAGTTGTCGACAATTAAATTCAAATCGATTTACTAGAAAGTACAATAACTTTCCTTGAATATTTTACATGCTTACGAATTGCCTTCACAACTTCATTTGTATAAATGTCACAAGGACATGATTAAATGTTTCTTTACAAGAAACTTCACAATGGCTTCAACTATTTCTATCTTATCACAACCTTTACCCAACTTCTCCATGATTGTGTCGCCGGTGAAAATTGTTTCTTCATTAGTCTGTCATTATCCTAAGGTGGTTGACACTTTGGAGAAAAAATCAATGACTTTCAATGAAACTCAATGCTATCTCTGTTGAAAGTATGATAATGAAACATCATCCTTAGAAGAAGATCCTCCATTAAAAGATTCATCTCATTATCAGAGACTTGTGGGTAGACTCATTTATCTTACTATGACACCACCAGATATAAGCTATGCTATTCACATCCTAAGTCAGTTCATGCGTAACCCAAAACAATCTCATTTCCAATTTTTCTTCAAGGATTGTGTAGATAAACACAAAGTATTTTATCAATATTGTCATGCTACGATCTCACACAAAGTTCTTTATCATTATTGTCATACTACGATCCCACCATTCGTTGGTGTTTTCAGCTTGTTGATGATGTATTTATAACAAGAATTACTTTGTGTAATCTTTATGCAAAGCTTATTGAACATCGATCTCTTTTAGTATATTGATGAATGGTCGTCCACACAATTGCTATATATCCCAAGAAGTAATTCGCAGATTCATTTCCAGGTGGCTAATAAGTGTTAATAATATACAGAGTTATCCAAATGTGAGAAACAACCGGCATCAATTTCACAAAAGTAGAAGTATAATTCTTGTCAAAATCGAACTTAGATAGTGAAACCCATTTAACTAAAGTTGAGGGAGTTGTCGACAATTAAATTCAAATCGATTTACTAGAAAGTACAATAACTTCCCTTGAATATTTTACACACTTACGAATTGTCGTCACATCTTCACTTGTATAAATGTAAGGTCATGATTAAATTTTTCTTTACAAGAAACTCTGCAATGGCGTCAACTGTTTCTCTCTGATCACAACCTTTACCTTACTTCTCCATGATTGTGTCGCTGGTGAAAAGCGCTTCTTCATTAGTCTCTCATTATCCTAAGGTGATTGACACTTCGGAGAAGAAATCGACGGCTTTCAATGAAAACCCAGTGCTATCCCTATTGAACAAAACACCAAACTCACAACTCAGCAGTATGATAATGAAACATCATCCTTAGAAGAAAATCTTCAATTAAAAGATCCATCTCATTATCAGAGACTTGTGGGTAGACTCATTTATCTCACTATGACATGTCCAGATATAAGCTATGTTGTTCACATTCTAAGTCAGTTCATTCACAACCCAAAAAAAGTGCCCAAATACTTGAAAGGTTGTCCTGGCCTAAGACTTCTTCTAGCACGAGATGGAAACCTGGATATCATAGCATATTGTGATTCAGATTGGGGCACATGTCTAATGAAGTGAAAATCACTCACTGGTTTCCGTATAAAATTTGGAGGATCTCTTATTTTCTAGAAAACAAAGAAACAGTCAATGGTGTCACTATCTTTAGCAGAAGCAGAATATAGAGACATGACAAAAACAACATGTGAAATTGTCAAGATTCTTGGGTTACTCAAAGATTTGGAAGTCTAGATAGGAAAACTTGTCATCCTATACTGTGACAACAAAGCCGCCAATGATATCATAGCAAATCCTATATTCCATGAAATGACAAAACATATAGAGATTGACAATCACTTTTTGAGATAAAAAATCTAGGAAGGGATGATCAAAACCATGCACATTCACACTGGGAGCAACCAGTATTCATCTTCACGAAACACTATGTGGTCATTAGCATTCATGCCTACTTCACATGTTTGGAGTTTTCAACATCTACAAACCACCAGCTTGAGGGCAAGTGATGTGATATAAAATGCTACAATTACTCTCAATAAGGGATATCACGCACATGACTAAAATGTCAATAAGGTTTATTGCTGATTCTCTGTAATTGATTGATTGCCACTAATTGTGTAGTTATTATTTTGATTACATTTCCTTTTATTAGCTAATTAGCTACTATATAAATACAAATGAGTGTAAAGTTACAATTCTCAATATACAAAGGTATGTTCAATATATTTATTCTCTTCTTTGACATACTTCGGCAATCCAATTGCATCTCTTGCCTATCTTAGCTTAGTTTCTGACAATATTCATTATTCAATCTAGAGAAAATCTAGAAGCTAGATATATATTGTTCAATTATGCAAAGACGACTAATAAAACTAAGAGTCAAATTTTTAATTATTTTGGATTTTTATGTATTGTATAAATATTATATCCCTTTTCTCCTTTTCACAAGTGTTTTTCTATATAGATTTTTGGAATAATTGTCGCTATAGCCTTTTAATAATTCCCTCAAAAACATTTTTGAGATTGACTCTTTAATAATCTTGTCAACTACATGAGCATTAATTAACGTCACAATCCATGACTGAGGGGAAAAAAAAAAATTGTTTTGAAGCGTTTTTGCGTAGCAAAGGATTAGATGTAAAAATTCCTTGATATAAAAATACAAAGACCACCTCATCAAACAAGTCAGGATGCTCCAATCACTGTTTGATTTCTAAATTAATCATGTATAAAGAGTTTTGCTGGTTCAAAGGAGAGCGTACTATATAAGAGGCTGATTTTTGGGTGAAAATTCGCCACTAAATCTTGTTACAAAATTTCTAAAGACACGATTTAGATCCTTTCCTATATAAATTTTCATGAACTATAAATACAGTAACTCTATGATAATTTCGATTTTTTTAATATATTGTTTTTTATTGAGTATTGATTACTAACTTTCATATACAATATTACATCTTTATAGTCATAATGGTGAGACGAAATAATTTTATTACTTTGAGAAGGATATAACTTAATAAAGTTATAGTTACAAAACTTATTGTTTTGACTTAGTACTTATCCTTAGTGCAAGTGGTATAAAGGTAAAGCATGCATTAATGGAATGAATATTAATTTCTTACTCGATCATCTAAATAATAAAAAAGTCATGTATGTTTTAACTGAAGAGGAAATCGTTGCTACAATTAGGCAAAAAGAGGAAGGAGATAATCCTGAGAATGATAGTATAGAAATACAAAAAAAGTTTCGTGCCAAAAAGTTCTAAACATGCTTGAGAACTTAGAAGTATTCTGGCTCCAATAAGAAGGTGTTTATGCTGACGAGTTATTATTTACTCTCAAGTTAAACGATATGATAATAACTCTAAAGCATAAAAGATTATTCCAAACAACTTTAAATAAATATTTTTATTTCATCTTAAACTCTAACATAGCATATATTTTTTTTGGTAATATATAGATAATTATTACTATGTTGAGACAAGTTTATTTATACAGGACCTAGAAAAATTATGACTTACTATAATGTGAAGTTTATTCTAATTTATAACATCAAAATTTTTTATGATTACATGAAGATTATTTCTATATAGAGTATCACTGTAGAAATGTTTAATTTTACATGATAAACTTAATCTTTATCGTTTTGTATAAACTAAAACTTCTCTTGCGGTTTTCAATACTTTTTTTACTACAATTACCTCATCCAGCCTACGTAATTGATAGAAATTTTGTACCAACTCCATAGGCGGCTGCNATGGTCTCACGTTTCATTAAATTGTCTTTCACATCTCCTCTAGGCTTTATCTAAGTCTCTAAACTGTTAACTAATAGAATATGCCTGACTTAAAAGCTAAAATTTCTCCAATACCCTCCATCATGAATAAACACAAAACATGAATCAGGGTTGGTTGCAAGTTGGAACTAGGTTATGAAAATCTAAGTAAACAACCATATGACCAAAAATTCTACAATTAAGTAGCTTTAATAGTTAATATTAAAAATAACAGATTAGTCAAAAAATGATTTGGGATCCGAGTCAGCGTATCTTGAATGTCGAGTTCAATTATGAAAATGAAATTAGTTAACAATCAAAGTGGAAGCCTCATTGTTCAAGAGAATTATGAATTAATATCTTAAAAAAAAAAAATGAATAGGGAAAAAGCCTAAGCCCTAAAATCCTAATTCTTCAATATCCGAACAAGAAAAAAAAAAAAGGTTAAGGAAAGCTCTATAGCAGTAAAAGCGTGATAAGTGTTTAGCGTCATTCGATGTTATACACATAAATGATTGACTATAGTGCAAGTGTGAAATTGTTAGAGTTGATGCCCTATAGCCAAATCATATTTGACTCTACATGATATTATGTTTATCAAATGAAGACATTCTTCTATATCATGTAAATCATATTCTTATATGTAATGATATATGTCCTTAGAATGGTAAAACTATGACGGCAGACCAAGTGTTATAAATCTTGATTGTGAGGACTATATAATCACATATGGTGTCCATTCTAGAAATATATGTAGCCTCAGTATTATTCTGACCAATGGCATAGATAATATGATAAAGCTATCATAGCGTTGAACGGCCCTACAGAAAGGTAGTGACAGATCTCATATGTAAAAGTCATTTGGTGATAACTTGGTGCGACGCATAGGTTCTTGTTGTCTGCAAGTTTACTAGACTAACCCACCAAAGGATTTCATATAGATGGTAACCCTAGTGTCTATGAAATAAATCTTTTAACAGATGGTGATGCATGTGATCCTTAAATTTGAGATCACCAAAGCATCTTGTATACCTATTGGTGTAGTTTGACACTAGCCTAACATAATCCTATCTAGGGCTATCAATACAGTAGTGATTGGTTGCATTGAGAAGTATATTGGGGCTATGGTGGATTAATAAAAGATTAATCACTCCTAGGTATGGGAGAAAGTTATCCCACTGCGCAATTTGGTTAAATGGATATGACACAAATATCTATGGTCATAGTGGGATTGAGTTGTTGCTCAATCCAATTCTATTTTGGTCGTTAATCCAATAATCAGATTCTAACGCATCAGAATAACATCTGAGGTTGACACTATTTCTATGCCTCAACCTGATGGGATAACAAATGATGAAAGGATTTGATTGCACGGTAACCATACCATTGACATGTATCATTTCTTCGCTAATCTCTTCATGTTAGGTGACCATGATGTCTTGCTACAGGCCAATCTTGGTCTGTGTATAGTGAGACGATTAATTGATAGTTAATCACGATACTATTCACTGCGAACATGATAGGGAGCAACACACTTAGAAGGCAGTTCGAGGTTTATAATGAATAAGGGCATTTTCGTCCTTTTAGGTGAAAGGGCATTATCGTCTTTTTAGGCAAAAGAGTATTTGGGTAATTTTATCGTACAATTAAATTTGCTGAGGTTGTTGCCTATGTCCAATATTTATATTGGAATTAAATTTGCAAAGTTATAAATTTATATATTAATATTAATATGTAAATTGATTAATTAATTATTATTATTATTAATTAATTAATACCAATTAAGCTATTCCACTAAGGAACAGGGTTAATCCTATTCCAATATGGAATAGGCTTTTTCATGCTATAAAAGCATGATTGAAAATTAGGGTTTGGTGAACCCTTTTAGTTTTTGGCCGCCCCTTTGAAAGAGAATTAAGAGATTCTCTTAATTCTTCTTTTGTCCTTTTCATAAAACCTTGAATCAATTGATTTTGTTCTAGAAAACAAATCAATTGAATTTGATCCTACCTTCATGTGGATACCGAGAACACAATTCTTTCCTTGAATTGGCTTGCGAAGGATTTTAGAGAATTTGAAGGAGTCGCCTACTGGAGTTAGCTTTTCTAAATCCTTGCATGTGGATTTATTTGTTGTTTGAATATGTATAATCAAACACCCTTGATCTTGGGTTTCGATAAACATTGGGGAAAAAAATTTAATTTTATTCTGCTACGTAAACCCCAATTACATTTGCATGACCATATGAAGTCATGTAATATGCAAAAACAATATTCAATTATGCAATATATGATGACTTTGAAACAAGAAGTTGATGAGAGAGGAAACATTAATTTGTCTATGTTAAATGTGAAGCCTAAAACAATGCTGTGTGAATTAGTTTTGTACGCTGTTGTTTTATTGGTTCTACACTTGAATGATCTACAGAGTTGCTTCACCACTTGATCCAACAGTTGCCATGAAGCCACCCGCTCAGTCATATAAAAGCATTCCTTTTCTCATTTAATCAACACACTTTCACTTTCAACAATTAGCGACTAGGGTTTTTTCATTTCTTGTTCAATTTGTGTAGTTTCTTGAGTAATTAGCTTGATCATTCTTTAAGGGTTTCGTTTCTTTCATGGTTAGAGATTCCAGTATGAGTTTCTCTTTGGTAGAAATTACACAGTGTGTGTTAAGTGAAGAATGGTGAGATTGTTGAGCGAAGTGTGTTCTGTGATTGTTTGTAATTTGTAGTCTTTGATTAATTAGTACAGAGAGCCCCTTTATTTTGGAGCTCAACGTAAATGTAGTCTATCCTGTTTGGATAGGTGAAGCACGGTAAAAATTTTGGTGTTGATCTTTCGATTTGTGTGTGTGTATGTGTTTTGGTTACTTTGATTATTTGGTTAAGGTTGATAATTAGTCTCAGATCATAACATTCTACTTATAGTTTTGATCCAAATGTTACCAAGAGAAAGATTACACACATGATAGTTATGCATGAGTACCCTTTAATTTGTGCTGAACATCAAGAGTTTAAAGATGTCTTATCTTCCTTTTAGCCATCATGAAAGCCAGTGTCACGTAATAGAATTAAAAAGGAAATACATTATATGTATAAATAGGAGATGGAGAAGGCAATGAGTGTATTAGAATCAAATGGTAGAATTGCAATAACAGTTGACGTATGGATTGTTGCCACTCAAATTATGGGGTACATGGCGATCGTAACACAATTTATAGGTGTTGATACAAAAACTCGTACCAATTAGAGAGATCCGATTGACCTTGATAGAAACGGAAACGGTATGTGTGTGATTTAAGGAAAATCAACAATTCAATATAAAAGTGCGTTGAAATAAAGAACACAAACAATTTTTAAAGTGGTTTGGCAAATTAGAACTTAAACCTACATCCACTATTCTCTTATTGCTTTAGAAAGCTTACAAGAGAATGCCTAGAACAAATTGCTAACCCCTCTCTCATAGTTTGAGGGGGATTTATACAAGTTTTAGTAAAAGGAAAGAGAGATAAGTTCGGGATTGCGATCAAATTTGGTATGCAATCTTGTGATCTTTGTGATTGAGTGCTAAGATTACGTTGCCAATAGTGTTGATCTTATTCTTTCTGAAATATCTGAGATTGAAGCTTATCTTTGATCTATCGAACAATTGTTCAAATTGGTCGCTATGATGAGCTTCAACTGGATCGAGCTTACTCTGGATTATACTGATTCTGAGTCGAGCTTGTTCTTGGGTCGAACTACATCTCTGCGAGCTTCTGAGGTCTATGAGCTTTTTGGAAAAATCACACAAAACATCTGTCCCCCAATGTTCGAAGATCATGTTGAGCTTTGAAGACTGAAGTTGCTTGATTTGTTGCTCAAATCGAATTCCTTCGCCGGTTTAGCTCGCACATAGGTCATTGAGGTTATCCGAGCTTCATCACTCGACCTTAGCTTCACCCGATGTGACTGAGACTTAGCTTCTTGTTGTAATGCTATCAAATTCGAAATGTGAAATGAGGGGCATAAAGGTAATTTCTGTGCTAGCACGTCGCATTTAATGTGGCCGACTTTTTGTAGTTACATTTTGTCACGCATGGACTATTACAGCTAGCCACACACATAACTAAAACGACATGTGTTGTTACTCATGGAGTCAAGGTGACGTGTGCCAGCGGTTATCATTACTCAATCCAACGATTGATCGCCCCTTACGGATAGTTGCCATGTGTAACCATTGATCGGTCAAGATTGCTCGGTGAATTGAGGGTTGAGATTCGTTGCAAATCAATGGCTTAGATTGACTCTCACCGTCTTGGCTTCCCGCTTGCCACTATAAAACGGGTTGTTTGCCTTTATTTTTCCATTCTTGCAAATCTTGAAAACCTTCATTTCACTTACTCTTCTTCTTCTTTGCTAGCATTTACAGTTTGCTTTCACGGCGACTTTTTGGCAAGCCTTCCTATCATGTGCATTTCAGTAAGTCCCCTTTGCACCTACTTTCCTTGATTTTCTTCAAGTTTATAGCTGTCGAGGTGGCCATTGTCACGGCCGAGTTAGTTCTTCAAGTTTAAAAACCCTCTGACTTGAGTTTTAAGAGCATTTTGAAGAGCGGCCGCTAGAATCCTTCATCAAAATTCTCTGTTGGTTGTTGAGAATCTTGATAGCTTGCTCAAGCTTTTGGGTCTAGCTTTAGGTCTCTTTTTATGAGAGCTTTTCAGATGCTTAAACTGGAGGCAAGTGTGGATAGGTTGCTCATTATTTGACATTTGACCCTTGTTTCTTCATGTTTCAGGTATCCACAAGTGAGCTAGTCAAGCATGTTTTCCCATGATGTTAACATTGAAAGGATGTTCTTAGAGGGCTCCCCAGCAACTTCGGTTGGTAGTGGGGAGAGAGCTCGGGATGAGCTCACTGCTGAGGCTCATGAGCAGACCATGAGTAGTGGGGCTGAAAACTCGCTAAACCTGAGCAAAGAAACCCTTGATGTGAGCGCCCTGCATTAATCTAGGTTTAGAAAAGATCTAACCTCGTAGATCACCATAAATAATCTTAAGCAGATAAGGGAGAGTTATGCAATCCTGATCGAATACTTTCTTCGTGCTCTGAGAGATTTTTTGTGTAAGAACCCCCCCCCCCCCCCCCCCCAATAGGTTGGGTGGTGATCTTTGAGACTCTCTTGAGGTGTGAAATGTCTATCCCACCTCACCTATTCATTTTTGACATTTTGGATTGTTTCAACGTCGCTTCCCTTCAGTTGACGGGGAATTCTTATATAATAATGGTAGGCATGTACATTACCTACAATTTAGAAAAAATAAGGGAGCTCTCTGTAGCGGACTTCGTCCATCTGTAAAAACTGAAGAAAGGTCAGGATGACACTTTCTACCTCTTCAAAGCGAGAAAGACCCATTTGGATGGGTTGGTCAATGTCCCCAATAAGCTCGGAAATTGGGATTCCTAGTACTTTTTATATTGCTTTGGGGGCGATGGCTCTTTTGCCGATAAAGCCCATCAGTATTCTTGCTTCTTTCTTATTGTTAAGTATTTATTGGTCGACTTCTAATTGTCCTTGTCTCCTTTTGCAAAGAACGTCGAGCAAACTAATGTCGTCACAGACCACTGAAGACCATTACGGGCTTTTAGAGTCCTTCCTGAGAGTTGTCGCGACGTGATGAAGCTAATCACGCTTCCTCATTTGAGAGAATTTTGGGTTTTGCCTAGATTCGACACTTTTTCCAACAATCTTTGAGAAAGGTAAGTGTGAAATAGCTCACCTTTTCACATTCTTCTTCTTTATATGCTAATGCATTCGTTCTTCCTATAGACATGTGGACCAAGAGGCCTTAAAACCTAAAGAAGAAAATGGCAGCTCACACTGCCAAGAAAAAATAGCCCAAGGTTGCAACCAAACATGCAAGGGTTGGAACCTCGTGACCCCCAGTAAAGAGGACTGGGGGTGAGCTTGAAAGGGCTCCAAGCTCCAAGAAGCTTGCAACTGCCACTAAGGTGGTTGCAAAGAAAAACACTCTTGAGCTTCAAAAGAGCTCGACAAAGAAAGTTCCTGAGCCAAAGGAAGGCTTGAAGAAGAACATGATCAAGCTAGCAGAGGGCTTGTAAAAGAAATCTATCAAGCCTACAGTAGGCTTGAAGAAGGTGTTGCTAAAGCCTTGTGCCTTGTGAAGGGTCAGCCATGAAGAAACCAGCTCCGACGATTAAGGCCCTTGAGCCAGCGAGTGAGAGGAGGATCTCTTCATGACATTGCAATGAAGAACAGATGGATGCTAAGTTCAAGCCGAGATCAATAGGTTGATCGACGAGCTTCCAAAGCATCTCGCTATAGGTACAAACGTGGTAAGGGGAGCTGTGACCGTGAGGATCTATGAGTAATACAAATCATGGCCCCCTCATGAGCTGCTCTCTTGTACTACAAGCATAGCTACCAAGCTGAGGGACGAGCCTAACCAGCTAAAAAAACAACAAGCTAATGCCTTGGCTATCAAGGAGAGGGAGTTCGCAGATAAGTGTTCACTGTTAAGCTTTCCCAAGTCTAGGTTGCCAAGGAGAGCGCAACCAAAAACTAATAGCAGCAACGGGGCTCCAACAACAAGGTTGGAGAAAGACTTGTCCTCTTGGGACAGAGAGTTTGCTCTTGCCCGAGTGGACTGTGAAGAGGCCTACACCAGAGGTTAATCATCTGACAAAAGACGTCGCACAACATGCCTGAGATACATTGGTCTTTTTTATCCAGTGCAGAGGCCCATCCCTTACTTGACTTCTCCTTTCTTCCTCTGGAATATCAAATAAAGGTAGAGAGGATGAAGGTAGAAGCTACAGACTTCGAGTTTGTCTATTTGAACAGCTCCAAGTCTAATAAAGGCTTGCATGGTGAGGATGAGGTCGATAAGAAGCTTATGATCGAGGATGCGACCTCGCCTACTCTAATCTCGGCTCCCACTGACATCCCCGAGGTTGCAAAGGACACTCTTGCTCCGAAAAAGCCACCTATAAATCCTCCTTCAACTCTAGCACTAGATTAGGCTTGATAGTGCTAGTCTTATTGAATGTTATTTTTTTTCCTTCATCTCCCTTTGTAATGTTTGTTGAACAATTAATGAAGGGAAATTTTTGCAAGTATATTCTTTGGTTTTTCTCTACTGCTATTTATAATTCCTTTACGAAGTCATAGTAGTCCGTCTGACCGAACTAATTAATAAAATCAAATTTTGCTCTTAAATTATGTGTTGTCCGCTTTCTTAAGAACTTTTTGACAAAACCTTGAGAGTCTTTTCTTGCAACGACGTTGAGTTAACGTTAGTTGCTCGTCTCAAGTCTTAGTCAATGAGTTATTTTTTACTTGCTCATTGATGTGCTTTTCTCAATTGTTATCTGAGTTTCTTTTTTGTCAGGTTGGGGAATACACCCTTGTTGAGCTTGAATTATGGCTTGGCTATACAACTAGGTCGCCTTTTCGAGCTTTAAACTTCAAGTTTCTTCAACAGTAACCATTCTAATTGCGATCTCAATGCACACTTAAAATACAAAATGAATGTTGAATAATACTTGTTATTTATTGAAAACATATCGACCACAAAATGGCTTTACAACTTACGTTAACAATTAAAATCATAAATTTAAAACTAACAAACTAGACCCAAGCTACTCATTAGTAATACCTCCACAGATGCTCGGCGTTCCATGCTCGCAAGACGGCTATGCCGTTTAAATGTTTTGGGTGAAAGGTTCCTGGTGCGAGCTTATCTGAGATCCTAAAAACACCTTCCCATTTGGGCCTAAATGCCCCCAAGTTCACATCTTCTGCTCTGAGAAAAACTTTTCTTAAGACTAGATCCCAACCTAGAAATTTTTGTTTCTTACTTTCGAGTCGAAGTATTTTTTCACTCGCTAATACGAGGCTATTCTTAGCTAGGATTTAGTTCGATGCTCTTAAATTAGGTCTAACTTTAAGCATAGGAGCTCTTCATTGTTATCTTTGTTGAAGATTTCTCTCCATAATGAACTTACTCTAACGTCAACCGGGGCCATTGCCTCACACCCATAAACGAGTGAGAATGGGGTCTTGCTTGTTGAGCTTCTAGTCAAGGTTCTGTACGACCATAAGACGTCAGGTAGCTCATCTATCCATCTTCCTTCAAGGGAGTCAAGCTTTTTCTCATAGTGTGCTTGATCACTTTGTTTACCGCTTCGACCTATCTGTCGGTTTGAGGTTGATAGGCGGTTGAGAAACTTTTCTTTATGCCAAGCCTCTCACAAAATGATTAGAAGTCATCACAATCGAACTGTTTTCCATTGTCAGTGATAATAGTGTGTGGGATTTTGAACTTACGGATGATACTTTGTAGACAAAGTCCTTCAGCTTGTTCAACATTATTGTTGCCAAAGGTTTAGCTTCTGCCCACTTAGTGAAATAGTCGACTGCGACTACTGCAAATTTCACTACCCCTTTTCCCTAAGGTAACAGGCCTATCAAATTAATTCCCCAAATTGCAAACAACGATGGGCTTGTCAAAGTTGTGAGCTCTTAGGGTGGAGCTCGTGGAATGTCGACAAACCTTTGACATTTATCAAATTCCTAAACAAAATCGGTTGTGTCTTTGTGAACTATCAGCCAATAATATCCTTGTCAAAGTACTTTGTATGCTAAAGATTGCCCCTTGACGTGATTCCCACAGATCCACTCGTGGATTTCTCTCAGGATATAGTTTGCCTCTTCGTGGTCAACACATCGCAACAATGGAGTGTTGAAACCTCGCTTGTACAGTTTCTCATTAATAAGGGTGAAGCGAGCTAATTTTGCCTAGAGGGTTTTAGCCTTATTTCTCTCTTTAGGGATTGTTTTGTCTTTCAAATAGGCAATGATTGAATTCATCCAGCTATACCTCTACCCGGTTACCATTGCCATTCGATTCTTCACTAATATTGAGTTGGCAAGCCAATCCAGATATTTTACTTCCCTGATGAAGTTGATATTCAGGAGTTTATCAACTTCATCATTGAGTGCTTGAGATCGCTCAGAATCCATCAACATTCTCTTTTGCCTGAATGGTCGAGCTTTTAGGTCGACGTTCAACCGGTGACACATCACCTCAGGGCTGATCCCCACCATGTCTGCATGCACCCAAGCGAACACATCAAGATTCCTTTTTAAGAACCCCACCAACCAATCTACCAACTCATTGCCCAGGTTATTTCCGATCTTCAGAATACGAATTGGATATTCCTGTTGATAGGAACCTCGCGTAGCTCCTCAGTCAGCCCAAGTGTTAGTTCTTCTTTATGGATGCGAGCATCAATTGTATCTTTTAGGGGCCCGAGCTTAGGGTCGATATCTATAATGACCATGGTCTTTGGAAGAGACCACTTTTGAGCTGCAGTCAATGCTTTATTATAACACTCCCTGTAATCTTTTTGACAACTTTTAACCACTCCAATTCTATCCAGAATGGGGAACTTCATTGCCTAGCATCGAACCGAGGAGACTACATTCAGGTCATCCAAAAGTGGCCTTCCCAGTATAACATTAGCCCAACTACCAAGAATTTTGCTATGATTGTTATTATCTAGGGCTCTTCCCCTAGAGTCACAGGTAGGTCTATTGTTCCTTTGGGAACTAGGTTGTCTCCAGTGAAATCATACAATGGTGATTGGCATTGTTTCAAATCTTGCTCGGTGAACCTCATTTCTCGGAAAGCTCATAAGAAGATGACGTTGACCACAATTTGTTGTCAACCATTATCCTATAAACCCTACCGTTATCAACTCTCGTCACGATTATGATCATATCATGGTTATGGCAAGGTACCAGGTCGCTTTCTTCTATTATGAAGCCTATTACTTCACTTTCTGTCTTAGATTGCTTTGGTGGCCTTGTTTCGCTACTCAATACTTTGGGAACTGAGTCTGTCTTAGCATCTTGTGCATATTGTCCACGAGCATGCCTAAAGTTGCCTACAACTTCAGCTCCCCCGTAGATCATTCTTACCATGACATCGTTGACCAGTAGGGGTGGTTGAGGTTGTCCACTCTGGCCATTTTGCTTGTTGGGAGCTTGGTTTCCCTTGACAAACTCTTTCAAATGACCCTTCTTTATCAGGTTCTCAATTGCATCTTTTAGAGCTCTGCAATTGTTGTTGTTATGCCCAATATCTTTGTGGAACTTGCAATACTTTTGCCGATCCCTTCTACTAGGTACTCCCTTCATTTTCTTTGGGGGAGGCGACTTTCTAGCCTTAGACCTCGTAGATATGAGCTACATCCTCCGCCAAAGGAGTATACTTTGCATATCGAGGAAAAGGTTGTCTCTCTCGATGATGACTTGTTCGTTGCCTTTTCTGGAACCTATTTTGGTCCCTATCACCTCAATCTTGGCCTCACCTTTTATCTGATAGGCGGTCTTGCCACTAGTCGGAGGCTCTTCTTGAAAAGCTATCGGCTAAGGCTACTATGAGCTCTTAACTCATTGATGTTTGGCTACCATATGGTAAAATTTGGCCAAACTTACATAGTTTTTACTTTAGAGTTCTTTCCACAACTCCATTTATGGTCTTATTCCAGCGATCAATAAGGTCCAAATTGAATCTTCTAGAGCGTCTACAACTTTGGACTACTTATTCTAGAACCTCGTTAAATACAAGGTCAAAGATTCGTCTTTCTCTTGACGAATATTGCTCAAGTAACTGAGCGGCATGGCGAACTGTCTCCTCATTTGGAATTGCTAGAGATAGAGCGAGGAGAACTACTGCCATGACTGGATTGAGTTCGCCTTAAGCCTTTTGTACCACCTCTTGGCATCTCCTACAAAAGTGATTGCAAAACAGTGATACTTTTCCAAGTCAAAGACTTGATGTAATTCCATCAGGCTGTTGAAGGTATCTAGGTGGTCTCTGAGATCTCCTTTCCCATTGAACTTATTCTCTAGCACCCTGAATCCCTAAGGAAGTGGTGCCTGATGGACTTCCTCCATGAATGGAGAGCTTGTTATCTCTTCCATCGAATTATTCTAGTGGACTCTCAGATCATTGAGCATTCTCTACACCTGATCTAAATCCTCATTATGCAGAGGATTCTACTCGCAAGCTTTGTTCAATCTTACCTTGAGCGGATGAGCCTTGAGAATGATCACTTGCGAGCCTACTTTGTCTTGCACATTAGTGTGAGAGGTGGAATCATGATGGCTGGGGTAGTAGGTGTTGTCATACTCCTTAGCTTGTTGCTAGTGATATTGGTTAAAACTGAAACATCGGTTATTGCCGGATTGGCATACATGGCTGACTGCGTGTGATTGCAAGGTTTGAGCTTCTCTTTGGCATGTATTAAAACTGGTATGTTGTTGCTAGACATTTCATCACTTAGGATGAGAATTCCTCTAACAACCGTTGTTTCATTCTCCCTCATGGGCTGCTTGTTTGGTTGCCTCCTGGGATTAACTTATTCCTGAGATTTGCACTCGTGAGTAAAATGTGCCCATTCTCATCGATGATCGCTCCTTGTTGCTGACAAGCCAGATTGGTCACCAACTGAGTTATTTTGCCTGTTGGGAGTAGGCTCTGTGAAGTGTGGCTAATTGAGGTTTTAGTTGGCATGCTACTCATTCCTTAACTCTACCACATTCTGTTGAACCACCTGTACAACTAGCGACTTTATCATTTCCATCAGTTGGCCCTTTTCTAGGTTAGAGGTTCATGCCCCCAACTAATTGGTGTCCTGCTGCATCGGTGGTACTGGTGGTTGGCCATGATCAGTGGTCTAATTCACCTCTTGGTGGGTAGCTTTCACATCTTCATTGTTTTCAATGGTTGCCTTGGATCTCGTACGAGCCATTGGGGATTTCAGGTGATCAGTTGTTCATTGAAATTGCCTGCCTTTGTCAGAAATAAGAAAGCTAGTCAGGGGCCTTTCTTCTGATGCCAAAATGTTGATACAAAAACTTGTTCCAACCAAAGAGATCCAATTGACCTTGATGGAATCGAAATCGATGTGTGCGTGATTTAAGGAAAATCAGCATTATAATATAAAAGTGCGTTAAAATAAAGAACACAAACAAATTTTAAAGTGGTTCGGCAAGTTAGAACTTAAGCCTACATCAACTATTCTCTTATTGCTTTAGAAAGCTTACAAGAGAAATAAATAGAATGCCTAGAATAAATTGCTATAGTTTGAGGGGGTATTTATACAAGTTTTAGTAAAAGGAAAGATAGATAAGTTTAGGATTGCGATCAGATTTGGCATGCAATCCCGTGATCTTCGTGATTGAGCGCTTAGATTGCGCTGCCAATGGTGCTGATCTTATCCCTTCTGAAATATCCAAGATTAAAGCTTATCTTTGATATGTCAAACGGCTGTTAGGATTGGTCGCTATGACGAGCTTCAATTGGATCAAGCTTACTCTGGATTGTACTGATTCTGGGTCAAGCTTGTTCTTGGATCAAGTTGATTCTGGGTCAAACTACATCTCTACAAGCTCTGGAGGTCTGCGAGCTTTCTAGCAAAATCACATACAACAGTAGGCAACTCCTGAAATTTACAAAAAAGTTATATTTTGAGGTACTAAGTCCAAATTCATTTAATTATTAATTATCAAATTTTTAATAACATAACCCTATATTGGTTTGAATGTATATGAAATATGTTAGTTTAATAAAAGAAACTATGCAATGATACATATTTACTTCAACTACTTGAACCCAAAAAAGTTACTGAAACAATACCACCAAAGACACATTAGGATGAGGCATGTTACAAATGTTGCTCTTTTAAGACGATTTTGTGCCTCTACAATTGAATTTTCGATGCAGCAGACTACTCGGCACGCGTCTTATAAATACAATAGCCCAGACTATCTTTGTACTCTTCTTACAATTGCACAACACAAGAAGATAGAACTTTACACTACCTTGTTAATACCTGATAATCAATAATTAAACACAGCGAGAACTTTTTGTTTTACTAAAACTTGTTTTTTAACAAGAGAAGTTTTCTCTTATTTATACTCTCTAAAAAATCAAATATATCCAAAAAAAATCTACAACTAGATAAGAGAATAAAAGTTAATATTGGCTTTTTCAAGTCTAAAATTACGCTCACATAATCTTCATGATTTGAGCAAGAAGACATGGTCAAAATAGTTTTTTCTAATAAAATCTTCTTTATTAAAAAATAAACCAACAATCCCCCACTTATTATTTAATAAAGACAAATTAAAAAAAAAAAAAAACTATAGATTAGCCAGGTATAAACAGAAATGTTATAAATTACAATGGTGCCAATGGCTTGAACAATTGCTTAGTCCATAAAAAATTATTGTACTAGTACCAAAGTGATCACATCTTGAACCAAGACAACTTAAGGGCACAACCAATATTTTAAAAACCAACCCAAGGCTAAACCCGACAGAGAAGCCGGGTCCCGGGTTGACTGGTGAGTCAAACCGATGATGTGTCCCCTAAAAAAAATTTCAAAATTTTTGAATCGACGCATGTTAGCATAGTCACTGTTTCTAGCATGCGTTGACATCAGCCTTCTTTCCCCTTTTTCCAGCTATTTTCTCACCCAAAATCACCCTCGTCACCACCACTGGAACCCCCATATTTCCTCTTCAAAACCATAACTTTATCCCCTCTAATCACTTGTCGATCGTTGGTGACAGAAAACACGTTTTTTCGACTGTCTTTTGCTAGATTCTGATTGTTTTGAGTGACAAAAACTTCAACCACCACCACTGTTAGACTCACTAGCTACTCCCCTACAAACCCCTCAAAGTTCCCAAGCCATTCCACCCACCAATCGCCGGCAATCAGAAGCTAGGGTTTCGTCATTTCTTGGACAAATTCTGGCAATTCTGGCAACTAAAACTTAATCAAACACCACATCTCGACTCACCGTGATCCACCCTTTAAAACCCCCTAACTCTTATTCATGTTTGCTGCCAAAAGTCACCGTTTTGTTGGCCAAAAGTCACCATTTTTGCTGGCCAAAAGTCATCGTTTTTGCCAATTTCATTCACCTGGTTTAAAAACAAAAAAAAAAAAAAAAAAAACGGTTGTACTGGCGGGTTACTACAGTCATTGTTTTAAAACCTGGACCGGAGGGCAAACCATTTTGTTGTCCGAGTCACGGTCCAACCGGTTGGACCGGCCAGTTGGACCGATGACGTCAGCAATATTTTATTTTTTAAAAATTATATATTAACCCCTTAAATTTCAATATATTACAAAAATTCCCCTAAAAAGGTTCAAATTGGTTCCTAAAATTTTTATTTATTCCAAAAATGCCCCAATAAAATAACCAATTAATCCCTAAACTTTTGATATATCTCCAAAATACCCCTATAAAATTACAAAGTAACCCTCATAATTTTAAAATATTTCAAAAACCCCCCTGAGACCTAAATCAGACCAGAGAAGCTGCCGGTTCCCGGTCCAATCGGTCCGACCAGCCGGTCCGATCCAGTTTTTAAAACAGTGACTACAGTACCCCAGGTCCAACCCCAAGTGAATCTCGATCAAATAGGCCCTCCAATTTTTAGACTCTCCCAGCCGGCTAACCAGCCAGGCCGAGTTTTAAAACAATGGGCACAATAGCTACTTAGAACACATAAAATTTCAGGTATCATAGGAGTTCTTTAAGCTAGAACTTTTACGGCCATGTGCTTTATCCAATTCATGAATGTCTTAGAGAATTAGCCTGATTCTCTTGGAAAGCGACCTCACTTTCATCATTCATATAGGTAGTTGTCTCTCAAGGATGCTCCTATAATCCAACATCCCACTCTAATGAGCTATAGACACTATTAAGAGATTATACTCAACCTTTCGCTACCATCACATGCTCTTACGCACCACACCATAGGGATGGACAAAGAATAAAGTCATATGTGCATAGTACTACAAATTACTCTATGATTCATTTTTCCCTTTGAACCTAGTTCTCGGGATCTTCAATCCTTAGGTTGGGTATCCTAATATTTAATTTAATCTTTAATAGGCTTAAGTCTCATCCCCCTCAATGTATTCCAAACTTATCTCAAGATAGAGCTTTGGTTAATGGATCAGCCAAATTTTCATTCGATCTTACATAATCCATATTTATGGTACCATTCGTTAGGTAAGATCTCAAAGTACTGTGTTTTCTCCTAATGGATCTCAATTTTCCATTATAATATTTATTTCGTGTTCTTCCTATAAAGGCAGTGCTATCACAATGAATTAAATTAGATGGAATTGGCTTTTCCCACAATCATCTCAGATAAGAGATCTTTGAGCCAACTGGCTTCTTCACTAGCAGAAGCCAAAGAGATTAACTCTGCTTCCATAGTTGACTGTGAAATAATATGTTGCTTCTTGGATATCCAAGTAATAGCCCCAACACCCATGGTAAATATATAATCGGTGGTTGACGTTGAATCACCAAATAAGGTGTTCCAACCAGAATCACTATGCCCTTCAAGTACAAAAGGATGCCTCTTATAATGCAAACAATAATTCATAGTCTTTTTCAAATATTTCATCACTCAATTAATAGCATTCCAATGACTCAAATTAGGCTTAGAAGTAAATCTACGAAGCATATAGCATAAGCAATGTCAGGTCTAGTACAATCTGCAACATATCTAAGACTACCAACAATGCTAGCATATCCATTTCGATCAACAATTTCAAATTCATGCTCCATCGGAAAAAGTCAAAAATTAGGGTCAAAAGGAGTGCTTACTCCATTACAGTTAGAATATTTATGGGTGCGTTTGGTTTAGTATTTTGGATAGGATTTTGGGGATAGTATTGGGTTGTTGGATAGGGGAGTATTACGAGGTAAACTTTAAAAATTTATTAAAAAGCCCTTAGGTTTACTAATTTAATTAAAGACCCTAATATATAAAATGATAAAAACACCCCCACCACCTGCAGTGCCAGATTCCGGCCACCACCGTTGGAATCTGGCTGGAAAATCTTGTTACGGCACAGACCGGTCGGATCTGTGCCGTAATGTGTCGTTATGGCCTTTTCCGGCCATATCTACCACGGATCTGGCCGAAAAATGCCAGATCTATGGCCTGCTGTGGCCGTCGACGGTTGGAAAAGGCCAAAACGACGCGACGGCCAAAGATGTGGCCGTCATTTTCGGTCAACAACGGCCAAGATTTGGCCATCGTTGACCATCAACGACGACCATTTCTTTGGCAGTCGCTGACAGCCAGACCACGGATCTGGCCAGAAAAGGCCAGATCGGTGAACTTCCGGCCATTTATGGTCAGTAGGTAGGCCGTTGTACAGATTCCGGCTATCACCGACGGTGGTTGCCGGAATCTGGCAAGTATGGGTTGATGGGGGTATTTTTGTTAATTTTTAAACTTTTTTTCAGGGGTATTTAGTGAAATTAATAACCTTATGGGGTCTAAAAGTAATTAAAAAATAGGATAATATTTCTGGAATAAGCCAAACATTATTTGGAGAATAGGATTGGAAATATGGATAAAAATAGGAAACCAAACGCACCCTATATTTCTTCAAAATCCTTTCTAGGTAATGAGATTGATCTAGATACATTTTCTCATTATCTCTAATTATTTTAATACCCATAATGACATTAGCCTTACCTAAATCTTTCATATCAAATTCATTACTCAACAAGCTTTTTGTTTCTAACACAATATTTTCATTAGAGCCAAAAATCAATAAATCATCAACATACAAACATATAATGACTTGCAAATCATTTATGGATTCATAATAAATACACTTATCACTTTCATTTATCTTGAAACCATTATTCAACACAAAACTATCAAATTTATCATGCCACTGCTTTGGAGCTTCTTTCAAACCATAAAGAGATTTCATTAACTTACACTTTTTTTCTCATTACCAAAGGTTATGAAACTTTCCGATTGATCCATATAAATTTCTTCATCTAAATCACCATTTAGAAATGCAGTTTTAACATCTATTTGATGGATCACGAGTTTATGTACTACTGTAATAGCAAACAAAACTCTAATGGATGTTAATCTACTAACTAGTGAATAGGTATCAAAGAAGTCAATGTCTTTCCTTTGTTTGAAACCTTTTGCAACGAGTCTGGCTTTGTATCTATCAATAGAGCCATCGGGGTTAAGTTTCTTTTTCAAAACCCATTTACAACCAACACTTTTACAACCAGGAGGTAACTCCACTAATTTATATGTATTATTGGAAATTAAGAATCTATCTCATTATTAATGGCTTCTCTCCAAAGGTCAAAGTCGGGAGACACTAGGGCCTCTTCTAACGTAGTAGGATTACTCTCAATATTATAAATATAATAATTAGGCCCATAGTCTTTCTCTACTCTTGCCCTTTTTACTTCTCCTTGGTTCAACACTAATGTCAAGATCGTTGACACTCTTTGGTATAGATATACCAGTATCATAACATATCGGTCCCCCACTATTTCTCAATTTATAAGGAAAATTATCCTTATAAAATTCAGCATCCAAAGACTCAACAATCACATTATTTTTTTGGGTAAAAAAATTTGTAGGCTTTGCTAGTTAAAGCATAACCTACAAAAGCACATTCAATATCAGGAGAGCCTAATTTATGAATTTTAGGATAAGACAACCTAAAATGAGCAAGACAGCCCCAAACTTTAAAGTAATTCAAATTAAGTTTCCTTTTCTTCCACAATTCAAAAGGAGTAGTATTATTAGTTTTATGAGGTATTCTATTTAAACAATAGCAAGCAATTAAAATTGCTTCACCCCAAAAATTAACAAGAGCACCAAAACTAATTAACATCGCATTTGTCAATTCAATTAAAGTTCTATTTTTACGTTTAGCTACTCCATTAGATTATGGTGAGTAAGGAGGTGTAACTTCATGAATTATACCCATAGATTCAGTATAGGAGTCAAAACTAATTGAATTATACTCTTTACCTCTATCGCTTCTTTGTCTTTTTATCTTCCTTTCGAATTGATTTTCAACTTCATTCACATATGTTTTAAAGGCATCAATAGCATCACTTTTATTTTTAACCAAATAAACATATGTAAATTTTGAGAAATCGTCAATGAAAGTAATAAGTATCTCTTGCCACCACGAGTTAAAATTAGTGATTAGGAACCCGGCCTACCCCGGCTGGTTGAATCATTCAACCATGACCCGGTGCCTTCATCGAGTCAGGTTACAAAATCTCCTATTCATGCAAAACCCTAGAAATTAGACATCAATCCGTAAACAATTAAAGGCTGGAATGTTAGGGCGTCTGAAAAGGAATGGCTGGTGAGTGGAATGGTAGCAACGGCATCGATTTTTGGTGAGTGAATCAACCAAAAATCACAAAACAATGTCACTAGAAAAAGCTCGCTATTGCTGGTGATTGAGGAAGCGAATGGGGGAGGGGTAAGATGGGTTTTGGTTAGGAGGCTAAGGGAAGTGTTTTCGTGGTGATAATGAGTGTTGTCTTCACAGGAAACAAGCCATATTTGCCGATGTCGACGGTGGTGTTTGGGGTGTTTTTGCAAGCTTTCGAACCTATAGAGACCTACAATAATTTTTAGGGGTATTTTTGTTAGATTTCAAACATTTGGACATTGGTTTGACCCACCGATCAAACCGGTTAAACCGCTCGACCCGTGACCTACTGGCCTTGTCAGGTCACTATATGGGTCGAGTTTCTAATCATTGGTTAAAATTCCTTCCATTTCACAAATATATGAATGGATTAACCTAATAACTCAAAATTTCTCTCAATAGATCGATGTGTTCTTTTAGTTATTTTAGCCATACTACAAGATTCACACTTATCAAAATTCTCACTTTGCAATTTAGGAATTAATCCTAATCTACCCATATTTGTGACATATTTACCAGTAATATGACAAAGTCTAGCATGTCAAGCATTCACAGAAGAAAGCATATAAACAAAAGATGTAAATGCATTCATTTCAACATCAAGCCTAAACATACCATCAAGGGCATACCCTTTTCCAACCAAAGTACCATTTTTGGTAATAATATACTGATCAGACTCAATAACGTGCCTAAAACCAACTTTATTCAATAGAAAACTAGAAACTAACTTTTTTCTCACATCAGGAGTATGCAAGACATCTTTTAGCAACAAAGTGCGACCAGATGTGAAGTGCAACTCTACTTCACCAGTACCCATAACTCTAGTAGTATGTGAATCGCCAAGTAACGCCATTCTTTCATTATCCTATGGGACATACACTTTGAACCAGTCTCGATCAAAGCACATGTTAGAAGCACCAGTATCTACCCACCATCCCTCTGAACCACCAACATAAATCACCTCTATTAACACAGCCACAAAAGGCTCTTCGATCATGTTGGCCTGATCAATAGAACTACATTTCCAGAATCTACAATTACGAGCTAAATGCCCAGCAATGCCGCACACAAAGCAAGCACCAAGTTTATTATTCTGTGGTTTAGAGGATCTCTATTCATTTGGCCACTATGAGTCGAGTTAGACTTTTGTTTCATATTCTGTCGATGTAGTTTTAAAACAGCTTGATTCTTTTGAAAATTCCTCGTATTAGACTTACACTTAGGAGTAGAAGTCATGTGTACCTTGGAAATTTCACTTTCGTTTGTCTCATCCTTCTTGTCGGATAAACTTGCTTCCTCCTCAATTCGAAGTTTGGTTATAAGACTTTCCAAGGAAAATTCCTTAGTCTTGTGTCATAGTATACCTTTGAAGTCTTGCCATGAAGAAGGGAGTTTGTCAATAATAGCTGCCACCTGAAATTGCTCACTAATATCCATACCATCAGCAATAATTTCATGCACAATCTATTGAAGATCATGAGTTTGGGTCACGACAGATTTATCGTCTACCATCTGAAACTTAAAATACCTTGACACAATATATTTTGTATTACCAGCATCTTCTAAATCATATTTCTTTCGCAGAGCTTCCCAAATAGATTTAGCAGAAGTAAAAGTTCAACTATAATTATCATATAAATCATCAGTCAAACAATTGAGAATATAATTTTTGCACAAGTAATCATCATCTTCCCATTTTATCATTTTACCATCATCAACAGAGCTTGTGGACGCAGCAGTCACGTTGGTAATTTCGATGTCTGATGCACTAGCAATAATTGGTGTAAGCTTTGCTTTTAGTTTCTCCCCTCCCCTCCCAACACATAAGCAGCTTTCATCAGCGTTCAATAAAAGAAAATTTTAATTTCCAACATTTGAAGTTTGCTCCATAAAACTTAAAAGGTTTATTGATCATTGGATGTGGTCACAGTTGCAGAAGCATTCTCCATAGCCATCTCGAAATCGTCTTAAATTGTTAGTTTAATAAAAGAAACTATGGAGTGATACAGATTTACCTCAACTCTTGAACCCAAAATACCGAAACAATACCACCGAAGGCAGATTAGGATGAGACACGTTACAGATGTCACTCTTTTAAGATGATTTTGTGCCTCTAGCGATTGAATTTTCGGTGCAGCAGACTCCCCGACACGCGTCTTATGAATACAACAGTCCAAATTATCTTTGTACTCTTCTTATGTCTACACAACGCAAGAAGATAGAATTTTACACTACTTTGTTAATGCCCAATAATCAATAATTAAACACAGAGAGAACTTTTGGTTTTATAAAAACTTACTTTTTAACAAGAGAAGTTTTCCCGCATTTATACTCTCTAAAAAATCAAATAATAATCAAATATGTCCAAAAAAATCTGCTGCTGGATAAGAGAATAAAAGTTATCATTGGTTTTTTTAAGTCTAAAATTATGCTCACATAATCTTCATCATTTGAGGAGGAAGACATGGTCAAAACAGTTATTCCTAATAAAATCTTCTATATTAAAAAATAAACCAACAATCTCGTATTTTAATTTTCATAGGTTTGAACATTTGACTTTTCAGATAAAATTATGCTCACATAATCTTCATGATTTGAGGTGCTTTCAGATACGCTAATGCAATGTTTAAAGGAATTGAACATTGAACATAAGTTATTTGCCTTGGCAGTAGATAATTATGGCACAAATAATCACACCGTTAAATTTCTTTTAGAGAAGCTTCCTTTTAATGACTTAATTTTTTGGTGGGTAACTATTTCACATCCATTGTTGTGTGCATATTTTAATTCCATTGTCAAAGAAGTGTTAAATGTGATTGGTGATGTAATTGATGGAATTTATGATACTGTTGTATTTTGGACAACATCACGAAAAGGCAGAAAAGTTTGACGAATTTGATCGTCGTTTGGGCAATATATGTGGTAAGAATAGTGATTGCAAAACTAAGTGGAATTCCATATATTTGTTGATTTCTATTGCATTGGAATATAAAAATATTTTCTCTAGGTTAAGGCAAATTAATAATGTTTGCCACTTGAAAACGATCAGTAATTGGCCACCATTTTGGAAGAAAATTTAAAGATGTTTTATGATGCATTGTAATTTGTTTTTTGGTCATGTTTGTGAGATTAGATTATCGTTAGATGATTTGCTTTTATCTAACTAAGAAGAGATACAAAATATGGAATCAAACATGATACAAAAATTTGATAAGTATTATTGGTTGTGGGCAATTTTGTTAGATCTTAGGTCTAAGCAGAAATTGATTGAATATTATCTGAATTTGCTTTATGGTGATGATTCTTCTTTTCATATTTAGGGGGCTAAAAAAACTTTCTATTGATTTAGTTAAAGATTATCAAACAAAATAAAAAATTGTTGGTTCAACTTCAGATCAAAGTAGTTCATCAATTTCTACCTCTCAATTTTATATGCCTCCTTCTCAAAAACATATTACACGTATGGTAGGGTATAAAATTTTGTCAATGTTATTATTAGTTTGCCTAATAAGATTGAGTTAGATTTTTATTTTGTAGTTGTTGAAGGTTGAACATGTTTTGGTGAGTGCAAATCTGGCCATCAAGTTCGTAGCTCGAGGTCTCAACTCAAGGTAGCAACAAGTCTGTAGTAGCGAGAATAAAGCTTGGCCCGACGAGTGTACAACATTGTCCAAAGTGTTTTGATTTTGAGTAATGCTATGCTTACTCACGATCTTACTATCCTTTGTTAAAATTACATATGGTACCTGTACTATGCGTATGATATCTGTACTATGTTTTATATTTACATAAGATAGTAAAATGGTTAGTAATATCGTGAATAAGCATAGTATTATTGTTTGATTTTTGCAAAGTCTTCCAATACTGCCATGCTGCTTGATTATTTTATTTTTACTCCCAATTTCAACAAAAGTCTCCTCAGCCTGGTTGATAGCAGCCTTGTTCTTTGAATTGGCTCTACTGGCGCGAGTCAAGATTGGTATCAAGCAAGCTTGGATAATTACAAGTGAAGTAAATCTTAGATAGAGTGATACGTGACGTGAATCCATATTGTATGAATTTACCGCACAACAGTTTGGATTTGGATTTGATTGCAATTATTAATAGATCATACATTATACATTAATAATTTGAAAACAATTAAAACTAAAGTTACAAGATCAATTAAAACTAAATTTATTGTTATATTCTATGACATTATCAAACCATAAGAAAAATATTGCGGAGTTTTTGATGAATTTTATCTTTTAAGTTGTTATACTTAATTTTAAAAATCAACATTTGGTTGATAATTTAAACCTTTTAAAGTTAGGTTGTATCTATTTTTGTAGATGGAATATGATTTATGATTTTAGAATATTTATAATTAATTGTATTAAGTTAACTAGAATAATATTTTGTTAAAAATTTGAAAAAATCACAACTATTCATGAACATATGTTGATGACAAAGCTTGTTCAATAATACAATAAAATTGCTCTATAGTCATAATGGTGGGATTAAATTAATTTATTACTATAAAAATGTTATAACTTAATAGATGTGTAGTTACAAAAATTACTGTTTTAATTTCTTATTTTATAATTCACGCTTTAGTAGCATGTATTAGGATTTCAATTTATAGTTTTAATAGTCATTGCTGCAATTAGACAAGAAAATAAAGAAAATAATCCTAAAGCTGATAGTATGAAAATACAAAAAGTTTCGTGCCAAAAAGCTCTAAATATACTTGAGAAGCTAGAAATATTTGAACTTCAACAAGAAGGTGTCCATGCTAACGAATTATTATATACCCGTAAGTTAAAAGATGTGATAATAACTCTAAAACATAAATCATTGTCTCAAATAACTTTAGATAAATATTTTTATTTCATCTTAAACTTTTAATGTAACATAGCATATATTTAACACGAGAATTAGAAAATTATAACTTATTACAATGTAAAGTTTATTCTTATTTATAACTCTCTCAAGTTGAAATTAAAATTTTTTATGACTATATAAAGATTATTACTATATAAAGTATCACTAATACTATAAAGATGTTTACAATTATATTATGTTAAAAAAAAATTAACTAATTAAATCATATTAAAAAAATTTAAACTAATCAAAGATCACTTCCTTTAATTAATTCATTTGTACTTGCACCTATTTTAGCTATAAAATTATTGTAAAAAGAAAAAAAAAAAAAAAAAGGGTTTCCAAGTATTTAAGTAGACTCGTTTGGTGATTTTATAAAATTTCCATATATCAATAGTTTTAGATTATTTTTAAAAGTATTTTAACTTTTAAAAGACTTAATTATATAATAAAGTATGGCATTATCAAATTTTTCCTATTAAAGGTACATAACTATTTTTTTTTTTTCCTATTGAAGATACCAAAACTATCCAATTATTTCTATTAAAGGTACACAACCTTAAGTTTGTCCTACATTAACGGTATCAAACTTTCATATTTTTTTAAATATTGATGACATGATATTTTTTTCTATCAAAAATTATTAACATGGTAATTTCTGTGTGCTGATTAGATATTTTGACGAAGCAATTAAGACTGACTTAGACATTTATAATCTAAAAAATCTTAAATTAACTTTTTTTTTTATTATTTCAATCAAAACCATAAAAACTAACCAGAATAAATAAAACCTATCAGGATGAAAACTTGTCCTAATTAAAACCCATTATCTCTTCTTTTTTTTTTTTCTTTATTTCTTTTCACTATCTCTTTTCTTCTTCTGTCCAGGCTTCTTTTTTTTTAGGCCTTTCCTTAGATTTTCTTCTCTGTCTTTCCACTTCCACTACTTCTTCTTCATTTTCTTCTGCCCAGTCTCTTTTTTTTTTTTTTTTTATCGGTATTTGTTTTCCCTATTTCTTTCCATCTCCCCTACTTCTTCTTCTTCCACCACTCATGATTTAAGATTTGGATTTCTTAATGGTTCAAGATTTGGGTTTGTTTTTTCAGTATTTTTTGGTACCCAATTTGATTTTTGCTTGATTTGTGATTGTGTGCTAGATGTAGGGTTTCATTTGTACTTTGATTAGGTTCTGATTTGATTTGTGTTAGAGTTTTGATTTGATTCACTGGTATAGAAAATGAAAATGAAAATGAAAATGAAAAGATGATTGCAGAAAGGGCATAAGTGGGGAAGGAAATGAGAAAAAAGAAAGAAAGGGAGGGCAGAGGAATAAAAAAAAGAAGATAAATGATAAAAAAAAAATTAGACAGAAAACTGAAAAGACGTATTTTACCTTTCATAGCCTAACAGAGTTGGGGCTTTTGTTGCATTTATGAAATTAGTGGGTGCATTTTGTGCATTTTGTTATTTAAATATTTTCGTTCCAGGTGGTTTTGGTTATTTTGGGTGCATTTTGTGCTTTTTGTCGAATTAAAATTGGAGGAAGGGGTAAATTGAAGAATTTAAAATATGAAAATGTACACATTAATCCTAAAAAGTTCATGTTTGCGCTACATGTACATGTCAACCCTTATAAATTTCTACATACACATTTTAAAATTAAAAAAATCTACGTCATTTACTTTCAAGGGTGTTAGAGATCATCTCTAAAGTATTTGAAGGTGTACAAATTTGATACATTTAATAAAAATAATTGATAGTTTGATACCTTTAACAGGAAAAAGAAATAGTTCGATATCTTTAATAAGAAAAAAGTGAACGTCCACTACCTTTTGATGTAATTAAGCCACACAAAATAAGATTTCTTTTATTGTTAAAATATACCAAAAATAAATTATGTATATTAGAAAGCTTTTATTATGTTAAAAAGCTTCTAGAGAAAATTTCTTGAAGCTTCTTATATATAAACGTAAGGTATCACTATTATTAATCATCATATGACATTTGAAGCATTATATTTACAACTCATCAGGAACCTTTATAATATATAATAACAAGATACATAAATAAATTATGAATAATACTATAACAACAACCCTCTCTCACAAACTTTCTCTTACAATCTTGACGTGACAGTTCGTAATTGATCAGTTCATAACGGATCGTACATAGATCCCACATAGATCCTACTAATTAATTGCGAGCTACCACGTTAAGATTATAAGAGAAAGTTTGTAAAAAAAAATTGTTGGTGTAGTATTACTCATAAATTGTTGATACAAGTATATAACACGGAATGATATGTCAATTTAGAATTATATTTTTATTAGATATCGTCACTCTTTTCTTGTGGGTTTCAATAATATTTTTCTATTAATTACAACTTATAACCACAAACTTATTGACCAACATAACATATCTAACAACTTTTTAAACAATAATCCAAGGTCAGCCAAACTTAACTATTTAATTAATATTTAACAAATCATATCCTATATAATTTCTATTTAATAATATTAATATATTTTATATTTGAATGACTTGGCTTTTTTAATCAGTAAGTATTCCAATTTTAAACTCCAACGGGTTGATTTGGCAAGTATGAAAATTTGTTCTCTTCATTAACTTTTTTATTCGAACCTTGAGACCATCTACCATATTTGTAACTTACATTGTGTAACGAATCTCACATCAAAAGCTTATTGGGGAGGTCTTGAACTTATAAATGGGTGGAGTCCCTCCACCTAATAGGTTAATCTTTTGAGTGTGAAACGAGCTCGTAACGCTTGAAACATTAGGTTTGTAGGGTATTTAATGGGTCCAGAGATTAGTCGAGGTGTGCGCAAACTAATCGGACACCCTGATAATAATAATAATAATAATAATATTCCAATTTTGGCCCAATTGACAATGAACCCAACTTTCCTTATAAATCCTGCCCCTACAATATGTTATTACATGTCCTAAGTTGTAATTCTGTTATGTTAGTGTGTAACGTAGAATCTCATAATATAACAATCACCTTATTATAACATGAAAAATCAGTTTTCACATCACTTAAAAAATAACTTTAAACTTTGAATATAATGTTTTTTAATAAAAGAAAAAAAAAAAAACGTGATAATATATTATAAAAATAATTTTCTAAGCGCAAAAAGAAACTGTGTTATTTTAACATTTTTCTATTATTTGTAAGATTGATTATGTTCTGGAGAAGGAAAATAAAAAATTAAAAAAATTTATTTTAAAATCAAACAATATCTTTTATATTTTTAAAATATATTTCTAAAATCTTAAAAATATTAGAAATTAAGGGCACAATTTGTGAAAATTCAACCAATGACACGATATGAACAAGATAAAAATTGTCAAGTTTCAACAAAATATTGGGTAATAAAAGAAAATCAATTAATTACCAAAACATATACATTTATTTTAATTTAAAATTCATGAATGGTTATAATACGTAAAGAGAAAAGAGAATTTTACAATGAATGAAACTATATATTTCAATATTTGAATCTGATTAATATAATATTAATTTAAAGTGTAAATAATTAATATAATTATATGATTCATGATGTTTTATTATAAGTTAAAAACATAATTTGAATTTAAATCAAAATATATATTGTCATTGAAATTTTATTAACTATATGTTTAATTTTTTATTGCAATATTTGCTTAATTTAAATCGCACTGGTGATTAACATCAAAACAGTTTTTTTGATAGTTTTTAATAAAGGTATATTATATTTTTCTCTTCGTTAGATCAGTTCGTATTAATTCATTACAAAAAATTTTAAACACTACCTTATAAAATTATAAAAATCTATGATAAGATGTTTTTAATACTTTCTGGAGGAAATAAAAAAGTTTAACACTACACAAAAAGAAAAACGAAATAAACAAATATGAATAAATAAAAGAGGATATTATAATTAGGCCGAACGACTTATGCATACCCAAGGTTTGTTGAAATGATAGTTGATACCCAAAAGGTTTTGAAACGATAAATGGATACCTTCCATCATGTTCTGTTAGTGATTTTGGTTAGATAATAGTGAAAAGACTAAAATACCCTTGAAAGTTTAATTTTTAGTTTTTTATAAATTTAAAAACTTCTAAAAAACCCCCTAGGTTTGCTAATTTGACTAAACAGCCCAATATATAAAAATTTTATAAAATAACAAAAACACCCCCGCCACCCCCGCAGTGCCAGATTCCGGCCACCACCGCCGGAATCTGGCCGGGAAATTGTGTTACTACACAGGACCCATCGGATCTGTGTCGTAACGCGTAGACTTCATTTTCCGGCAAGATCCGTGGCTGATCTGGCCAGAAAAGACCAGATCTACGGCCAGAGCTGGCGGTCGAGACCGGAAACTTGCCGGAAAATTGTGTTAGACACAGACCCATCGGATCTGTGTCGTAACACGTCGATCTGGATTTTCCGGCCAGATCCGTGGATGATCTGGCGGAAAAGGCCAGATCTGGCCGTCGAGGCCGAAAAAGGCCAGATCGGTGTGTTACGACACAGATCCGACGGGTCTGTGTCATAACACAATTTTCCGGCCAGATTCCGGCGGTGGTCGGAATCTGGACTGCGGGGTGGCGGGGGTGTTTTTGTTATTTTACAAAATATATATTGTGTGCTGTTAGTCAAATTAGCAAACCTAGGGGTTTTTTAGAAGTTTTTAAATTATTAAAAAACTAAAAATTAAACTTTCAGGGTTTTAGTCTTTTCACTATTATCTAACCAAAATCACTAACGAACATGAGGAAGGTATCCATTATCGTTTCAAAACCTTTTGGGTATCAACTTATCATTTCAAAAAAAATTAGGTAGTTATAAGTCGTCTCCCTTATAATTAAGCATAAAGGTGAAACGTTAGAGTGTGATAAGGATGCAAAAGTGGACAAATAAAAAGTTAGAAAAATAAAATTGGAGCAAGGTAAACCGCGTCATTCAAACAAGGCGGTGGACCATGGGCATGGAGGATGTCACCTCACCATCACCCACTATCCTTTCCTTTTTATTAAAACTAATTATTATGTTGACTTTCTCTCACCTTTACTATTTTATTTAAACACACCAATATTATACGAATTATCATCATTCCCCTTTCAGTTTCATTTAATTATCATTAACTTCTCTTAAATTTCACTCCTAAGTATTTTGACGGCAAATTCTTATGGTATGGTTTTTTTGACTTCACTAATTACATACTAAATACAATTATTATGTTTATAAAGAATGCAAAGAGTTTATAGAATCTTTTATTGCTTTTGTCATTAATCATTATTTAATATACATTTATTAACTCTAACTTTTTATATTAATTCATCTAATTATATTTTCGATCTTTTTGGTCTTACACAAAAGTTGTTATAATTGCTTTTCTTTCATGAAAAATATGTGCTCCCATATCTTTAGAGAAGTTAATGTTATATCTGATCAATTTTGTCTTTTTTATTCAAGTTTGCAATGGTGGGACAAACCCCCTTACTCTATTGCAAATGAATTTCACCATGATATTTGACATTTATCTCGTTATAGGTTCAGTTGAAGTTACTGTATTTAGACCCCTGTCCAGGTTTCATTTACCTTATTGTTTTTCAATAAATTTTTCCAAAAAAAAAAGGTGGTTTAAAAATTGTCAAACTATTGAGGGTGTTTTAAAATTAGAACAAAGCATAGGGAAGTTTTGTAATTAAAAAAGAAAAAGGGAAAAAGGCAACAAAATTCTAAACTTTGTAGCTAAGCAGCTGGTCCACATTTATGTCTCACAACAAAAACAGCTTAATCCCAACAATCCTAATCCCCAAATAAAGCAACCAAAAACAATCAAAACAAACCATCCAAACAATCTTTCATTTTTCACAAATCCCCTTTCTCCCCCGAACAAATTTTTCTCCCAAATATTCCCGGACAAAAAATCTTTATTCTTTGTCCAATTCCATTGTTTATTTATCTGGGTCCATGGCGGAATCCGATAATAATCTCGAAATCTCAAGCAAACTCTTTAATCGATCCTTTACCTTGCAACCCACCGTTGATTCTAACCCTAAACTCAATTATGCCTCTCTTAATCGAGCTGTTTCCATCAACAAGTTTTACAATTCTGTGGGATCAGTTTTCTCAGCTAGCAATTCTATCAAAGGTAAGGTCAAACAACTCTGCAGTTTATTTGAGTCTAAGAAACCCGAAAAACCTATAAATTTGATCGAAGCTGAGACTCAAAACGTAAAATCTTTAAAACCCATGAAATCTTTATGTTATAATGATGAATCTTTGATTAGATTACCGGGTACCCAAGATCGAATTGTTGTGTATTTGACGAGTTTGAGAGGAATTAGAAGAACTTATGAGGATTGTTATGCGGTTAGAATGATATTTAGAGGGTTTAGAATTTGGGTTGATGAGAGAGATATTTCGATGGATTCGGCCTATAAGAAGGAGTTACAGAGCGTATTTGGGGGGAAGAAAGTGGGTTTGCCCCAGGTTTTTATAAGGGGAAAGTATATTGGTGGAGCTGATATTTTGAAGAGTATGTACGAAACTGGTGAATTGGCTAGGGTTCTTGAAGGGTTTCCGAGACGGCAACCGGGGCTTGTTTGCGGGAGTTGTGGTGATGTGAGGTTTGTGCCTTGTGGGAATTGTAGTGGGAGTAGAAAACTGTTTGATGAAGAGGAAGAGGTGCTTAAACGGTGTTTGGAATGTAATGAAAATGGCTTGATTAGGTGCCCTGATTGCTGCTCGTGAGTTGTGATCGCCATGGCCATCGTGCTTTACTGTTTGCATTTAGCTCTCTTGATATAAGTATGGATCCAAATATGGCTCTTTGGATTCATCAGGTGTGTTTTCTTTTGTGTTCTCCAGCTCGGGAACATTCAGGTAATGTTTACTGTCTCGCAGATCAGTGCTATGAAATAATGTGTCTACTGTACTTAAAATTACGTAGGGAGAGTATTTCTCCTGTATGGGATGTAAATATTTTAGTGCTTTGTTACTGTAATGGGGTAGCAAATATTGCAAAAGATGTATTGTAATTAAATGGGGTTGTTTTTGTGCCCGAGGTTCCGGTTGTGGATCCTGAATTCCTTCGGAAGGGATTGGTACTTTAATTCAAATGTTCAGATTCTTGTTTGTTGATATCAAATTACTCAACCATATTATGATTTGTATATAACTTTAGGCTTTGATCTTAAACTTTTATTGCTTCTCTTTTGTGTATAATGCCATATAGTGAAAACCTTCTTGTGTTTGGTTTTATACCATTGTAAAGATGGATTGGATGGTAGTAAATGATTAGTTTAGGATGCTTTGCTATGATTAAATTCGTCATTTTCAGCAGAGCTATTCCGGGGGCAATGTCTTGAATTTGAGGAACATTTACTGTATTCAATTTCTTTTTTGTTTACTTGTCCATATTTCTTTTAAACCAAACAAAGCAAAATGAGATTTGTTTGTTTTTTTTCACACAGTCAAATCAATCTAGAAAAAATCTCTCAAAATCAAATGCATACCAGCGCTTGCCTCAACTGATAATGAAAGTCTCAAACGTAAATCTAAGAAGAGAATCATTTTCCTTCCAAGAACTACCCCTACTCTTGGCAACAAGACTCTTTCGATTACAATAATAACTCCTTCCAGTCTCCACATAAACTCTGCTCCTTCCCCTCCGATCATCATCCATTTTCTCAAGTCAAATCTCAATTCCTTCATTAAGCAAACCTCGTGAAGATGTTACAAAACTACACAGCAAATAAACAAAAATGCAAAGTAGTGGGTTAGTGTAGACCGTACAAAATACATGAAGAATTACTTCAAATTCTAACGATTTCAAGTATTCCACCTGGAGCAGTAAATCTCATATATTATTATCCCATCAAATTATTGAAAGCCCTCATTTAGATTATCAAAAATCCCCCAATAGAAGTAAAAAAAATCCCTTTACTTTTTAAAACTTCCTATAGTGCTTGCTTCTTAACAATCTCTTTTAAAGAGCAAATAAAATTACCCCATTATTCAAATAAGTTTACTCTTCATCAAACGAATGGAACATGAAGTAATTAAATTAAAAACATGTGTCCACTCTTTTCAAAACCTTTTCATTACTTGGTTTTTTTTTTTTTTAAAAATAAAACTATTGTTACAAAGAAAGCTTTGTAATAGTTCTGGATTTGCAACTTCAATTTCAGATGCATGATTTCGTCTTTTAAGGAAAGAATTATTATGACGAAAATGGTTATAATGCCAGTACCCATATACTGTAAATGCAAAAAATATAAAGCCTAGAATACCTTATTCAGCCGTAGGACTCCTTTCAGAGCAGGGCAAGAACCATGGTTCACTCTAATTGATAAAGATGAATTGGCTAGTTACTGAAAATAATTTTTTGGTCGTATTTCCAGTGGTTTTAGTTGTATGATGAAAATGAAAACAGTTTCTAACGTTATGAAATAGAAAGCTTCTGAGTAAAAAGGATGAAAAATACTTTATAAATGGGCAAATTTAGGAATAATATATTGTATAATTATGAATTCATTTTCAGTTATCAGCTATCAGTGAATAGAAAGGCTAAGAAAAAGTTGAAAAAAAAAAAGTTTACTAGAATACAATTTGTGTACAAGTTCTATAATTGCAATAAATATGTTTCTGTGTTATTGAGTAAGAGGAACACACTCAAGCTCAATTTCTATTGCACCTCTTTCAACTTTCTGCAGATTCAGAATAATTTCCTGTTTCAACTTCCCATCTACAAGACTTATGACACCTTCTTCCACTAAGGATGATACCCACTTCTTGAAATCTACTGACTCATACATTGTCGAACTCTCATAGGCTCTTGCAGCAGCCAGTAAGGGTTGAATGTCAACTTCGGCCTCCCCCATAAAGTCATCGAATGAGAATTTATCCTTGTCGTAAACAAACTGAATTGAAGAATAAATAACAAAGCTTATAAACATCATTGTTGGGTTAGAAAGAAGTATAGCTGCATCAAATAATTGATAAGGATCCAAATAATCAAGCCAAAAAAAGAAAAAAAAAGGTGAGAAGAACAGTAATTTTATTTTAATTCTACGAACATCATGTAGTTTAACATGCTCAAACTTGATGTAGTTTTCTACCTATTCAATCTGCTTGGCCAACGAGCAGAGTTAAAAATAATGCATTTCTATAGATTCATCACTTTCTTAGCTGTTCAAGCAACTCAATAATATATTTTTAAGAGTTTAAATTATTTGTTCACAACATTTCTAAGTGCATCTTATCATCATGGTGTAGCATTTAAATTTGTAAATGCAGGATGTATTCTTCCTTCCTTAACCACGAGAGCAGAGCATGTTTTTGGCACAGAATAATAAGAAAGGTTGACTAATATCAGCACAAAATTGCAATGTGCGCTACAAGAATTTCACAGCATTAGACTTAAGTGAGCAGATAGTTCTATGAATGTTTTCCTTTCTGCTGTTACCCGACTTTCAATCACATAATCAGTAAAGTAGATTTACCACTTTTAAAGGAGGAATGTTTTCTGGAATCGACAACATTAGTCTTTCATTCCAAATAGGATTCAGATTGTTCTTTATGACACGTGTCCTCACCGTCTGTGACAAGAGATCAAGGATAAAATAAGTTTACTGCTTCAGTTGAACATAACAACATCATTAAGGATTTTATGAAGATAAAAAAGACTCACTTGTTGACCCAGTACTAGGACGACATACGGGTCACTAGTTACAACATCCCGAATAACCAGGTTAATGCCTTTAACCACATTGACCTTAATTAATCCAACAAACTCGACCATACTTGCCTGTAAACAGCAATTGAAATCACTGTGATTGAGTAGCCATATAAAAGCAGTTAAGACATTGTGAGTAATATAAAATGTAGAAATATAGTACTTTCTGCTTCACTTCTGTGATACATTCTCTTTTCCAACTAAATTGGTAACCCAGATAGTTAACATATCAAGTTAAGAATTTTTTTACAAAGTTATACATGGATTGACTGGAAGCATGATCAAGTTTAAATCATCTAAAACAATATCCTGCTATTTAGTGATTCCTCTCTTCGCTTGTCCACCAAAAACAATATTTCCTTTTCCAACTCCATTAAATTTTAGATATGTTATTTTTATCAAAGTGAACTGTCATGGGCTGAGAGTTTCACACTCAAAAGGCTAACCTATTAGGTGGAGAGACTCCCTCCATTTATAAGTTCAAGACCTCCCCAATACACTTTTGATGTGGGATTCGTTACATTCTCCCTCACCCAATCCTGTGACGCTCTCGTCACAGGTGGAGCCCTTTGCCTACCCGTCCACCTCAATCTTGTGTGGACCTACAATCACACGTGGACGCCCCTACATGGGCGCTTGGTGAGACATCGAAAAACGGATCGGATCTGTTCTGATACCACTTGTCACGGGCTAGGAGTTTTACACCCAAAAGGTTAACGTATTAGGTAGAAAGATTCCCCCCATTTATAAGCCCAAGACCTCCCCAATACGTTTTCAATGTGGGATTCGTTACACAACGCACATAAGAATTAAAGATGCATTTGTTAGAAGACTTGATACTGTATACAACTACTTTTTCTAGAAAAAAGTTGTTAAAAGAAAATTGTTACAGAATTTTCTTTTGAGTAGTTCACTCCTAAGAGAGACTTGACATCCCACAATTGATGACGACTTTACAAACATAGCATTACTCAAAAAGAAAATCATTACCAATGAGTTGTTCTTCTTTGTCGGCTTACTGTTAGTCTCTTTCCTTCCCCAGCTGTTACGAAATGCATTTCCAATACGATGTCTGGTTGGTTGTTTTTCATACTGTTTCTTGTCATTCAAAGTGCAACAGGCCGAAGAACTAGCTGGGGAGGATGATGAACGTCTATGAGGAGATGGGAATGGGCAGTGTAGTGTGTGATCATCACAGTTTGAAAATTGTAGCTTCTCATACTTTCTCCTGAGTGTTCAAGATATACAATAGCGAATTAGAATGGTTTGGTTTCTCATACGAAAGGAATGAAAAAATTTGTACTTCTATACCTGATGAAATCAGACCGCTCCTCTATTGATGAATCTGGCTTTGGTTTTTTTAAATTATAAGGAATATAAGCCTCATATTTCTCGTTCACTACAGCATTGCCACCGATTTCTGCCAAAGCGTCAACTTGTTCATCTGTCCATTCATCTAGGTTTACTGATATGACCTGAGATAATCTCAAATCAATGAGATATCTAAGTGCAAAATAACTATGATAGAAAAAGAGAGAGAGAGAAGCAACAACAGCCTTCCACGATTGATCAGACAGAAGGAAAGAACTTTTAATGAAACCTCAAACCAGGATCCTATGAAATATCAACATAAATGACTCAAGTGATTTGACACACTATGTGTCAAGCTTCAATAGATGATATCTATTAAAACTATTTACACTGTAATATAAAACACAGACAAGAATGTCCAGACTTTTCACGTCTCCACAGACCCTCATTCCCTTATATTAGTTTCAAGAATGAGCTATCGTATCTCAAGTTCTATATATAATGAGCTCCAGAAACTGTAATCCACCTTGGCACACAACTGGCTTGTGGTAGCGATTAGACAGAGTCCATGTTAGGGAAGAATAAATCAGCCAGCTCAATCTAGGGAAAAAATTTGATGGGATAAAAACTACTTTAACAACTTCTATTATTGATTAATGAAATAGTTTATTTGACCAGTGAGCTGCTGGACAAGGTTCATAACAGGTTCTTATCCAGATTCCACCTGGTCGTGTACAATATAATGAAATTTTATTTATAAAGAGTTGAGCTTCTCAACCACATGTCGTTATAAACTTCAGACCACGAAGATAAGACCATAATTTGACCTCAAGTAGTTAATATTAGATAGCAAATTCATTTTTGTAAGTCTCTGCACAACATACATATCAGCTGTGTCTTTCTTTCAAGTTCACTTAAGGTAGTAAGTTGATAAAATATAAGACATATGCACATATAGGCTGATGAAAAGTCGTGCTGACTAGTGGCAACTCTATTCTACAAGATCTGATCAGAGGCCACAAATTGGAATCCATACCTTTGATATGTGCACTCCAAGGCTTCTATGAACGCCAGAACACTTGATACAAATAAATACTCCAATACTCAAAGATCTGAATTGCATGAAATGATACAATGAAGCAAAAGCAACAAAAGAAGTGAGGGACTTTCTGGGGCAAAAAAAACACAATAATATGAGATACTGTCATAGAAATTGGGAAAGATATTAAGAACAAAATACAGGGAGAACAAGTGCCATGAAAGAATAGTACATTATATTATATGCTGAAAATGTGTCCAAGTGAGATAAAAAATTCAATTGAAGAAGAATAATCTAAGAGTTGCAGACTCGAACTAAGTCAAAATTAGAGATGGTACATCTATAACATCTGAAGAAAAAGGAGGGTTTGAATATCATAGTTTGTGAATAAGTAAAACATAAGTTAATGCACAAAACGTGATTGCCAATATATCAAGATAAGATGAATGCCTCTATAGGAAAAACAAGAGGAGATACAAGAATGCTTAGATAAGACTATAAAAACATTAGTAGATACCTATTCACATTTCCTTTACCTATAATCCAGCTGCTGCATAATTCAATCCGTTTCATATTCATATTGACGAAACAGTTTCTAGATTTTCCATGATGTCAAGATTCATATTTGTTCGAAAAGCCACTTAATTAAAAGAAGTTTAAACTGTTAAGTAAAAGCCTAACAATAGTATTTAACTTGTACCAAGCCCTCTAACGTGCACTTGTGCATGGACCAAACACAATCATGACTATAACCACAACTTATTATAATTTAATTAATGCAATGGGGTAATTCGAACACAAATCATTTGGTCAACCTGGCATTGATATTATACTAGAAAGCCACATGACAAAAAGCTTGTAGGTAAAGGTCCAAAAAATGCATCTAATTTTAAAAATATCTAATATGCCAGAAGTTATCATTATTATTGCTTATCGTGGTATACCTATATGTAGAATTGATTGGTGATAGTGTAATTAAATTTATTTTACCCATTCACTTACTATAATCCATGGGAACACTTCATAGACATCAAATCCAAACACCAACAACCAACACCACAGGAAAAGTTAAATAGAAAAAATAAATAAATAAATAAAAAATACTGATAGTAAAGATATGGTAACACCTAAGTGTACCTTCAAACATTAATGAAATACAGAAGATAATGATAAAATATTTTGTCTAATTCTGACATGATACTTACACCCATTTTGGATCTGGAGATCCACAATCTGCACAAAACTTATTACTGGATTGACTCAAAAGATTCTCCAGCTTTCCTTGTGCACCTGGTTAATGCGAAATAAGCACTAAAATAGATCAACAAGGTTAATTAAAATTCTATCTCAGGACAGTTTAATGAAGGGCCAAAGAGAGGATGATTTTCTTCGGAAGAACAAAATAAGCACACGTTCCTTCAATGGTGGCAAGCATATGATTGTGTATGTCAACAAATTTTCAGTACCGTATAGAAAGTACAAGCAATAAAGAAAGCATTTATGGTTGGTCATGAGGATCAAAGGCTTATTGAACATAAACAGTCTTGCAGCTATGTTCAATTAAAGAGCAAATACAAACGATAATGGCATGTATTATTTGCAAGTTTCTTCTGACAGGATCTTACTGCAGGGCCTGCATTATGATTTTTCAAATATTACCTAATTCAGAGCTTCTTTAAAGGAATATTAGTCAGGAAAATAATAGTGTTTAGAGTCTTTGGTAATTTATTTGACTCTAAATAATTTAGTCTAAGATCTTGTAAGAATGTTGAATGAAAAGAAAAAGTTTCTGGATATAGAGAGAATTAAGAATCTAAACCTCCGATTAGTAAATAACTTTAACGATATAATTCACTACCAAATTAAGTGAAGGCAAAACTATCATACAATCGCATCAACAAATAGTGGAGAGACCTCAAGAGAAAAGCTAATGACAAGAACTACCAACGGTGGAGGCAAAAGCCCTTTAATTAAAATCTCATGGCTCCAACAAGAGACACAAACTAACTAAACACAATTCAACTCAATAAAAACCAAATAACAAGCTATCATACTCCCATAATACTGAACAGACCCTGCACGTTGGGCTGCTTTCAGTCTTGTTCCGTGATTTTGTGGAAGTTATATGATTTCATGCCTATAGTTTTGGATGGTGGAACCATCTTCTATCACCCCAATTACAATCTAAGATAGAGCAATTTCAGTAGAAGATTAAAAGATATATATTTTTACTCTTGGGTTTTATAAAGGATTATTTGTCGTCCATCCTTGGTTACCATACAAATAAGCATATGCCCTTATGTGTCCCAGAATTTAGGTACCAGATTAAACATAGAGGTGCATACAAACTGAAATGGCCAAAAGGCCTCTTTGGCCTAATAATTGGATCAGTGTGCCTTGAATGGCTTGTGTAAACTGAAGTTCAAGGCAACTCTTAGCCCAAAATTTAGTTTGAGCAGGTGGCCTGTCCATCCATAGCCTGGCCAGGTTCCATTAGAGGTCTCTTGAAGCACATATTTTTACACGGTTTTAACATTTAACCACTTCAGCTCAGTAGGCACTTTGGTCCTGTGTATATGTAAACAAGTTCCAGGCTATTGATCATACAGGATTTTTAAAAACAAATTCCAGGATATAGATCCAGTCAATAAATGGATTTATGTTATCATGGTAATGAACTTACTCTTTAATTTTCTAAGTAATGTTAGCAACTTCTATAATTTTATGTTCACTATAAATAGATCATACAGAATGTTCATATCTGATTGTATAGGTTTCATGTTTCATATATTTAATCTGCAGTTTTGCAATAACTATTTCATTCATATATGATTTAATGCCAACTACTCTACATGGATCCAGACAAGAAAAAAGAACCTAAGATTAAAGTTCAAGGTACCGGAATCTATTGGTTGATCTTTTTGCCCTCTCCATCTTTGTGTTCCTGAACTTAAGAGATCACACAGGCGAGAACCTGGTCATACGAATTCCACACATATAATTTATATAATCACAAAACAACTGTAACTTGTAATTGTCATAACAAACAAATTACAATCAAATCATTAAGTATACCTAACAAAAGGGACCTATGACTTTAACCACCACCGGGTGGTCGAGCAATTAACTAAGACTCTTGGGTATATTACTCAAGAGATCTTGAGTTCAATCCACCTTAACTGCTAATAGGGGTGGCCACTGGAGGCTTACCTGATCGTTAACTTCAGGGCCTCGGAGGATTAGCTGAGTTGTGCACAAACTGGCCCGAACACTCTCGGTATCAAAAAAAAAAAAGGAAAAAAAAAAAGTGATCTATGACTGACTGTCTTATTGAACATTGAAAGGTAACTACAATGGATTGTCTTCTTCGACTTAATAACGTGATTATATGTCAACTAACAAATGTGAAACATCGAAACTGCAAGAACATATCCAATGGCAATGATCACAACAATTTGACACTGAAGAGACTGTGAAATCATATAGGTGCATGGTTTCAAGTAATGGCCAATGCATCTTTCCATCAATATCCAAAGGGCATATCCCGGAAAATTAGAATTGAGAATGGAGGTTGATTTTGGGACTCAAGTCTTAACAATTACATTCAACAGCCATTGTGGACCGGAGAACAGAGATTTGGTTCTATATAATGACAAAAGAAAGGAGAGGTAAGCAAATAAAAAACCCATCCAAAAAACAAAATCCATTGATTGAAACTTGATTAATGCAGAGAACCATGTCCTTTCAAAAAAACTTAACCAAACTCAAAAACCAGTTCAAGTTCTAGCACTTGCATTAACTTCTCATCTTTACACCATACGCTGCTACAAACCTGTATTTATTTAGGCTCGTCAACTTTGTTTCTCACACCATTAGAACAACTAGTGGCTGTATCCGTAACAATGCCACCACCATTCCCAAAACCGACACGTTTAGAATAAATTCTTAATCCTGAAGCAAGCATATTCCTTATTTCCAGTATAGCTATCATAAATTCATACGACCTGTTTTCTTCCAATTATTTATACAAAATCACAGAAATAATCGAACCTTTTCACCATACCCACTTGGGCAGGCAACAGAAATCATGTTTGGTCATTCCACTCATAATTTTTGTTCAATTAGTTACAAAGTATTGAAGGGCAGAGAAACAAAGAGCAAATAAACATATATATTCTCACAAATAACATTGCTCAAAGACAATTTCATTTGACGCCCCCAAAAAAAAGTACCTGTAACAATCTCAACATTAGAATTTTCGTGCTGAATTGACATCTCCAGCCTCCAAATATAAGATCTAAATCATCAATCAATCACTGCTACAATCTCAGAACAGCCATTTTGTTACCTCCTCCTTTATATCAGCCAATATAAATATCTAACAAGAAAACAAATGAAACAAAAATTAAATTAATACATCAAATTAAACAACATTATATTGAAGGAACAATAAAAGGAAAATACATAAATAACTGCATCAATTAAATATATATTGCACCAAAAGCAAAACAATCAATGATATTACCCCATAAATTGCTTTATAAAAACAAGATTTCAAAAGGGTTCTTACAGTTCCAAGAAACAAAAACAAATTTCAATGAATCAAGCGGCTGCAAAGGAATAGTTGAGTCAACAAAGGGAATGTTTGTAAATGTTTTGGGAATAATTTTTGTGGAAGGAAACTAAACAAAAATTCGAAGGAGTGATCAAATGAAGATGAAGTTGAATTCTCTTTTTTTGGATAAGTTAAATAATATAAATAAATAAAATATAATAAAAAATTAATATAATAATGATTAATGGCACCAAGTCAATCTGGGAAGGGAAACTCGGATGTTAAGGAGTTGGTCGTTTGTTCTTCAGACACAATATCAATCCCTTTCCTTTTCCACGCGCTACCTGGAAACTGTGATCACGCTCCATCTTTTTTTAACATTTTGCGAAGTTTAATTAAAGTTTATAACATGGTAATTTAAATAAAAAATTCATGTATAAGATATTAAGTATTGATTGTAGATCTTTTATGAGTCATCCTATGAAATTGATGACTATAAATTATGTGATTAACTTTAAATATTGTTATGCCTAAAGAATCAGGGCTAACGCGAGCTTACGTCAACTAGTACCAATCAGAGTTTAAGAAGACTTTGTGCTGTCCAGTTGCTGCCACGTCGTCAGAAGACAAAAAGAGTATAGTTGTCATCAACTTGGCTGACTCAAGCTTTATCTACGAGTGGATGAGAGTCATCCACCTGTCCAAGCCCTATGCGATTTGAGGATATCGGCTATGTAATCAGCCAATGGGAAGCACGGTAGGAATTGTACTACACCTGCCTACTTGCAAACTTGTAATCATTACCTTGAAACCTTCTACTATAAATAGAGGGCTCCCCCTCTCATTTTCGGGATTTTGATAAGAAACCCACATTCTGATTGTAACATTTTACTCTCAAAACACAAATAACCTACGAGAAAGAGACTGACTTGATATTCTCTCTGAGTAATCAGTCACTTGTGCCTCTGCTCGCTATACACTATACACGACCTCCTGTATCCTCATATATATAAAAAGAACAGTGGACATAGGATTCGCTTTAAGCATCTGAACCACTTTAAAAATCATCTTTCATTTACATCATTGCATTTTTCATTCATGTGTAATTTCTAAGCCAACTTAGCACTTTGCACGTGTGAATCATTAGTATCAAAATCAAGCATCAACAGTTTGACGCTAAAAAGAGGACGTGATTTAGCATCCGCTCTTCATCAAGAATCTCTAATCAACCAACTCTGTTTGCTGACAAATGGCTCATGGTTTCAAAATCGAGCAAACTAGCCCCAACCCCAAGGAGATCCCCCAGGTACAGGACGATACTTCTTCTAAAGTACCTCCCATTCCGCAGAATACCACGACGGATTTTCCCTCAAGCTCACAGCTCGATCCAGCTGTGAGGAGTTACCTGGAGAGGTTCAACAATACTCTCGAAACGATTAGTCGAAAGCTAGACCATTTGAATCAGGTCATACTGCCCAATTCTGATAAGGCGGTGCCACCGCCAAATATGCCTGTAGGTCGTGCTAAAGCATGGAAACGGGCAAAAGCCCATGCTGCGTGCACTACAGCGCACAAAGACAAGGGAAAGCAGGTGGTGGATAATGGGCCAAAGGGCTCAAAGGGACCAATGAATGCTGATCGTGAAGCAAGTAGAATACCTGTGGCTTTACGACTTGGCGATATGTCACATCATGAGCCGTCTCATGCCACATCACATTGGCACCCTCGAAAGAGTGCAAGGTTGGGAGATTCCTTTCATTGCCGGCGTGCTGGTCCCGACCATCACCACGGGGAAAATGCCCACCATACACGAGCTCTGTTTTAAAAATCAGACCGGTTCGACCGGTCGAACTGATTGGACCGGGACCCGAAAGCTTCTCCGGTCAGGTTCAGGTCTTAGGGGGGTTTTTGTAATATTTCAAAATTATAAGGGTTAGTTTGTAATTTTATAGGGGTGTTTGGGAGATATGTCAAAAGTTTAGGGATTAATTGATAATTTTATTGGGGCATTTTTGAAATAAATAAAAATTTAAGGGACTAATTTGAACTTTTTAAGGGAAATTTTTGTAATATACTAAAATTTAAGGGATTAATATGTAATTTTTTAAAAATAAAATTGTCGTTGACATCATCGGTCCAACCGGCCGATCCAACTGGTTGGACCAGTTGACCCATGACCCGGGCAGCAAAACGGGTCGGGATAACTCTCATGGTCCTTTAATGCCTACACATGGCTCCAGCCAACATGTGTCGAGGCATGCCGAAGGCTTTGTCTGAATTGAGGAAGAGTCTGACCTACGGTATTTTCTCAACCGCAATCGTGAGGGTCGAACCTACATTGCGAAAAGCGATCCCCAGATAGCTTTGCTTCCTCAGATTGAGGAGTTACAACAACTCTGGATCAGCTTAGAGCTCAGCAGAATGAGCGTGGGCAAACCGTTGAAGCGTCCCCCTTTTCTCCAGCAGTGTTAGCTACTCCTCTCCCGTCAAGGTGTAGAATGTCTGATATGCGAGCATTCAATGAGAATTTTGATTCCCAGGATCACCTCTATGAGTTTAACTACCTCATAGAGCTTTACCAAGTTTCCAGCTTAGCCAAATGTCGTTGTTTGGCAATGACTCTGACTACCCATGTCAAGCACTGGTTTAGATCGTTCCCGCCAGGATCTATGAACTTGTGGCAGCAGATGAGTTCGTTATTCTTGAGACACTTCCAAGCTAATAGGAAGTTCTCAATGTCGTTGAGCTATCTGAGTAACATACGGCAGGAAAGAAATGAGTCCCTCCAGTCTTGTATTGATAGGTTCTACAGAGAGCTGCACAAGATGGCTAATACACCCAAAGAGTCAGTTCGGACTCTCATTATTGCAAGGGTTCATTCGCAAACCGACCTGTGGAAAAAGCTACAATATAAGGACAACATTTCCCTCACCTGCTTTTATAATCTTACTGAGAAGTACCTCCGAATCGAGAATTATGTGGCTGCTCTAAATCGCCATGACCTCGATCTTTCGACCAGTGCCTCTAGTTAGGGGGAAGAAGGTCAGGGGGAGAATAGTAGGAGAGCTGATCGTAGATGGGCCAATGGCGATCAGCGAAAAGGAAAGAATCAGTGATTTAAGCCCAAGAAATCTTATGCCTAGGTTCTCTGTCATGATTACGACAAGAATCAGTATACTCCATTGAATGCATCGATATCAGCTATTCTGGACAAGTCAGAAAAAGCTAGTCTGCTCGGAGAGCCAAAGCCCATGAATAATCCCCCTACGGCAAGAAATAGCAAGAAATATTACCATTATCATCTAGATAATGGGCATCATACTGATGAGTGTCGGGCTCTCAAGCAGACAATTGAATACCTCATTAAAAAGGGACACTTTAAGGAGTATGTTGATGGTTTAACTCCTATTCGGGAAAAGGATCAAGGGGACGAGGGAAAGAAGTGTTGTGGTCTCAAAGGTTTCCATCTTGTTGGGATCATATTTGGAGGACCACACCTCATAGGGAATTCTCGAGGTGCTTAGGAAAGGTACGCTCGGGAAGGGCAGAGAAGAAGAGATTACCTTTTTAGAGAAAGACGTGGTGCGATTGCATCACCCCTATGAGGATGCACTCATTATCGCGCTTGAAATAGATTGGTACGAAGTCCACAGGATGCTGGTGGACAATGGTAGCATTGTGAATATCCTCTTTCAGAGAGTTTTCGAGGAAATGCTACTGGACGAGGCAAATTTGAAGCCTGCCTCTATCATTCTCTATGGTTTTACTGGCGACCATCTGATTCCCAAGGGAATGATTGCACTTCCTGTCACTTTGGGTGATACCCATGAGGTGACCAGAATGACGAAGTTTTTTTTGTAGTAGACTATCAGTCCGCATTCAATGGCATTTTGGGACGACTTCTACTACGAAACTTCAAGGCTGTCACCTCTATCTATCATCTGAAGATGAAGTTTTCCACTCCGACGGGGTGTGAAAAAGTCAAATGATCCTAAAGTGAATCTTGCAACTACTATGTAAGGACAGTACAGATGGCGTGCAAAGGGAAAGGAAGGCCAGTAGGCATTCCCGAGCAGGCTATGGTGATCAGTAGGATTGAACCACAACCATGTTCAGTGGAAGACAACATAAATCCTCGTGTTTAGGAAGAGTATTCCCACAATGCATCTGCTGAGACTCAATTTGAGATATTGGTCGACCAAAATGAACCGACTAGGGTGTTAAGGATCGAAAGCAATCTTAGCCCCTAGCTCGCTGCCAACCTAACGAGCTTCCTCAGACAGAATATTAATGGTTTTGCATGGACTCATGCTAACATGGTCGGGATCAACCCGAATGTGATGTGTCATGCACTCAACATCGACAGTGCAATCAAGTCAGTTCGCCAGAAGAGAAAAGCCATGGACCCAGAGCATTATGCTACTCTGAAAGTTGAGGTGGATATGCTCCTCTCAAACGGGTTCATTCGGGAGGCTCATTACCCGAGTTGGATCGTCAATCTGTTTTGGTGAAGAAACCCAATGGCAAGTGGTGAACTTGCGTTGATTTCTTTGATCTCAACAAAGCCTGTTCGAAGGATAGTTTCCCCCTGCCTAGAATCGATCAGCTCATCAACGCCACCTCTGGGCATAAGCTATTAAGTTTCATGGATGCCTATTCGGGGTATAATCAGATCCTAATGTACATGTCCGACGAAGAGCATACCTCGTTCATTACAGATTAAGGATTGTACTGTTATAAGGTCATGCCCTTCGGTATGAAAAATGTTGGGGCAACCTATTAGCGTTTGGTTAACCGCATGTTTTTCGAGTAGATCGGAAAAACAATGGAAGTCTATGTTGATGACATGCTTGTCAAGTCGCGTGTCGCTTCAGATCACATAACCAATCTCGCAAAGATGTTCGACGTACTCCGAAGATATAGAATGAAGCTTAATCCTCTTAAAGTTCATTCGGAGTATCCTCAGAGAAATTCCTAGGGTATATGGTTAACCACTGGGGAATTGAAATCCATTCTGAAAAGATCCAAGCTCTCCTAGATATGAAAAGTCCCGCCAATCGAAAGCAAGTTCAAAGCTTGAATAGGAGGACAACGGCTCTCAGTCGCTTTATATCAAGGGCAAAGATCGTTGCTTGCCATTCTTCAATATACTTAGGGCCAACAAGAAGTTTGAATGGACTTCGATATGTGAGCAAGCCTTCCAAAGTATAAAAGAGCATCTGGGAAAGCCACCGCTTCTGTCCAAGCCTCTTCCAAAGGAAATCTTATTTCTCTACCTGTCCGTCTCTCAGTATACGGTCAACGCAACTCTCATTTAGGAAAAAAATAGAGTTTAATGGCCGGTATATCATACGAGCAAGTGACTATTGGATGCCGAGACTCAGTATCTAGAGATGGAACGATTGGCTTATGCTCTGCTAATCGCTTCCAGGAAGCTGCGACCTTATTTTCATGCTCACACCATCCATGTTTTGACCAACTATCCACTCAAGCAAGTTCTTCAAAAGTCGGAGGCTTTGGGTAAGTTGCTCAAGTGGGCTATGGAACTGAGTCAGTTTGATCTACATTACAGACCGAAGACAATAATCAAAGGGCAAGTTGTTGCTGATTTTATTTCAAAGTTCTCTTACCAGCCAGATTGGGAACCCAGACAGCCGGCCAACAGGGTTATCCAAGAAACTATTCGAAACTTATCAACCTGGAGCCTCTATGTTGATGGGTCTTGGAACAAAAGAAGAGTTAGAGCTAGTCTTCTGCTCCTTAGTCCCGAAGGGACTTACATTCATGGAATCCTTAGGTTTGGGTTCAAAGCTACGGATAATGAGGCTAAATATGAAGCGCTGCTTATTGGTCTACGACTAGCAAGAGAGATGAGGTCAAATGCAATCGACATCAATAGCGACTCCCAACAGGTTGTCAACCAGATTTTGGGAGAGTATCAAGTCAAAGAAGAAAAGATGATCAATTATCTAAAAAAAGTCAAGGTCGCACTCAAGCCTTTCAAGCATTATACGATCAAGCAAATCCCGAGAGACAGTAACTCTATTGCGGATGCTTTGGCAAAAATAGCCTCATCGTTGGACTCTGATGCTCTGGACAGTTTTCTAATTCGGTACATTGAGGTTCCCAGGATCAACTCATTTGAGCAAACTGTAGCTACAACCGAATCTACTTCCTAGATGACCTTGATCATTTAGTATCTCCGAGATGGGACTCTGCCCAGTAGTAAAACTGAAGTGAGACTCTTGCAAACTAGAGCTACTCGTTACACACTTATCGGAGATCAATTGTATAAGCGAGGGTTTAACACTCCCCTCCTCCGATGTGTAACCGACAATGAAACAGACTACATCATGAGAGAGGTACATGAAGGGATCTGTGGTAATCATACTGCTGCACGATCTCTGGCCAATAAGATTGTCCGTCAAGGATATTATTGGCCCCTACTTCACGAGGATACTTCAACTTCCTGAAGAAGTGTGACAGGTGCCAAAGGTTCGCGAACATCCCGCGAGCTCCTTCCCACCAGCTAATGACAATGACCAATCCCTGGTCATTCTCTATGTAGGGAATTGATCTCATCGGGCCCATGCCAACTGGTAAAAAGGGTATCAAGTACACAATGGTCACAGTGGATTATTTCACTAAATGGGTCAAAGCAGAGCCTTTGGCCGCAATCACTACAAAAAAGTTCAAAGACTTCGTCTTTGAGAATATAGTGTGTCGCTATGGGATTCCTCATACACTCATCTCTGATAATGGGAAGCAGTTCGACAACGAGGAATTCAGGCAGTTTTGCGACGAGCTGGGGATTCATAAGAAATTCGCCTTAGTAGCAAGACCGTAAGCCAATGGTCAGGTTGAAGTTGTCAACAAGACTAGTAAGCACACATTGAAGGTCAAGCTTGGCGCAGCCAAGGGCATTGGGCCAATGACCTCCTAGAAGTTCTATGAGCATATAGAAGAACTCTAAGAACCTCTACTTCAGAAACGCCCTTCTCGTTGGCATATAGCTGAGAGGCGATGGTTCCAATGGAAGTATAAATTGGTTCACTTCGGAGGGAATTTTTCAATGAAATAGACAACGAGGCATTCTTACGTGGGAGTCTGGACTTAGTTGAAGAACACTACGATAAGGCTCGGTTAAAGATAGCTTCCTACTAACAGCAGGCAAAAAGATTCTTCGACTCTAAAGTCTGGGTTGGCGACCTGGTTTTGAAAGAAGTCCTTCTCGGTACAAGGGAACCAAGTGCGAGGGTATTGAGGCCTAACTGGGAAGGTCCATATCACATCGCTAAGGTAATACGACTTGGAGTGTATCATCTCAAAAGGCTTAATGGTTCCAAAGTGCTGTGAGTTTGGAATACTGAACATCTTCACCTTTATTATCAGTGATTCCGAACTCGCTTATGGTTCTGGTCATTTTTACTTGTAAAGTTCTAGCTATTGTAAATTTCATGAATAAGATTGTTCCAGTTCTCTTCTCAAGTCTTTAATAATCTTGTTATTTGTTATTTTCTGCGAGTTCGATGATCATATATGTTATATTTGTTTTGAGAAGTGCTTAAGTATAAAAGTACTATCACAAGTAGTCAAAAAGTTCCTTTATATATGTTTGATAAATATGTACAAAGGAGCGACCGAGAATTACAAAAAAGAGAGCAAGAAAGACTTAAAGCAAATAGGGGAGGAATCACTAGTCTTCATTCCCGGGACCCCTAGCAAAGACCCCTTGATCCTCTGGTGGTCGCCGACCTCCGGATCATCTGTTCGATCTGCAAGAATGTCTGTGTCTGACTGATCGTCTTCCGGGGGAGGTACTTGTTCTTCTTGCTATTCAGCCTATTTGGCTTGGAGCATAGAAACAATAGTGGCCTGGTAATCATCAGGGAGGTCAGAGATATCCATTTCAGGATTCCTTGCCCGTAAGTTGTAAATAGCTTGGATTGCCCAGTGGGCAGCCTTCCTCTCAAGCTCAAGATTTTGCCGCTTTATTTGTTCGGTCAATGAAACGACTCGCCCCTGAAACAGCTCGAGGTCCGTCTCCAACACCCTCTTCTGCTTTTTTGTGTTTTCCCACAACTGAGCTCGATTCTCCTCTGTCAACTTTGCGCAATCAGAGCTCGCTTGTAGCTCATTTTCTTTCTTGCCTAACTTTTTGGTGAGCCTTGCCACAGTTCGTTAGAGCCCTTTTATTGTCAGCATCACTCTTCTCGAGCTCCCACTTCTGAAAGTCCACTGCTCAAAGAACAGCGTCTCTTTCAGTCAGGTATCAATCTGCTTGGATGTGAGTCACTTTTGCCTTTACATCTACAACCGCAAGATCTTGCTTCAACTTGGCATTCTCCTTCTTTAACTCATGGAGTCTGCCAGCAGAGTCCATGCTACTCTTCTATTGGGCCACGATTAGTGCGAGGAAAGACTGCATGAGGAAAGAGACAAAAGTTAGTTTTTTTTAAGATCTTAAAAAACTAAGAGATCGATTGGTATTGAAAAGTTCTCGAAGAGAACTAGCTGCTTTACCTGACTTAGTAACTAAAGCGCGGTGGCCACCAAGTCGGAGGGTCGAGAAGCCACAAACCTATCAAAGGCCGCGACGAGTTGGCATTCTAACAAGGTGTATACCACCAACTGCAAGTGTTCCGACAATTGCCCTAGTGAATCTAACACAGATGGGTCTAACCTCGATGAGGCATGCACCTCTTTGGCCCGTTGTTTGCCCGTTCTCTTCTGGGTGACTGTGGTCGTTCCCTCAACCCTAAGCGAACTCTCAGGGACAGTCGGAGTGCCGAGGGAGTCCCTCGAGGGCATTCCCAAATGAAAGACGTAGTAGGGTCGAGTTCTCTCTAGCAACACCCCGAGGCTCACTAGTTCAAACTTTGACTCCTCCCCTCTCCTCCTCAATAGGTAGCTATTTTCTGTTCTTGGTCTTCTAGCCCATGATCTTCTTCTTTGAAGCACGAGCGGTCGCGGGTTGGGGAGCTTCTTCGTGCCGCTCCATGGTTAGTTGCCTTTCAGCACCGATCTGTTTCCCTACCATGGGGACATCGCTGAAGGTCACTCCAGTTAGTTCAATCAGGTCAATCCTAGGGAATGTGAATCCCCCAATCCTCCTCAATATCTTCAGGACCCTTGGTCGCATGGTTGTTGCGCGACATGAAAATGTGTAGCAAAAAAAGTTTTTTTAACAAAAAGATAAGAGTTCTCTTGCATGGGAAATACTTACCAATTAGAGCTTCCAGGGACACCTCGGGGTTAAAGAAATCGTACTTTCATAAGTTGGCAGTGGTCACGAGCAGCTTCGCGTTGTGACTTTAGTCAGGCAGTAGACTGAATGCCTCGATATGGCTAAAGTCTGCTAGAGCCGATAACCTGGTTGTCTTGTTTCCTGTAGAAAGCAAAGGGTGTGTTAGCCTTACTTATTAAGGAAATGATAAAGATAAGGGATAAACAGTTTGGAAATGAAAGGGAACACCTACTTGGCTCTCTAAATTTACAAATGCCATCATATTCGAAGAAGAAATAGTTGGTTTCGTAAGCCCTAACGTTGTTGGGGTAACCAAATATCCCTCCCTCGATCGTCGATCGTTTCGAGAGGTAATATGAATCCTTATCTTTACTCCTCTTCAAATAGTAGCGTAGCCAAGCTCCATAGCTGTCAGCTCGCCGAGTCTATGTTTGCAACATGCGATATATATAGCGATCGCTATCATATACGCATTAGGTGTTAATTGGAATGGAGCAACCTCGAAGTGGTCGAGGATCGACCCAATTAAAGGTTTGAAAGGGTATCGTCACCCTGTATTTGAAAATTACTTCTAAGATTGCAGCAATTCCCTCTAGACGGTCCTGAGTAGTGTGCGACCTGTGTTGGTAGACGTTTACATTGATAGCAAATTGATCTACCGCCTTTGGAATTTCGTCCGCAGTGGCTGCTGATAGTATCGCCTGTCCGGGAGCTGTCGAGGTGCCTGGTGGCTGCAAGCTTGTCCCTTCGGCTGCTCTTATCTCAGGAACGTCCATTGCTATTAAAGTCTAAAAATGTGTGACATGCAGAGATGACTCAATCTCCTTACGCATTGTCTCGTACGACAACTTATCAGAACAAAAAGAAACCATAGTTTCTCTCTTATAACCCTAAAAACCCTAAAAATTATTAAGGATGATTTTCCAAAGATCTGTGCCCTATTTTTTAGCTCTTAAAAGTGTTCCATCTTGAACATTGCCCACAAATGTGCATTGTCTAATCCTAGCAGAAATCTACTCCTGCCATTACTATGAAAAACTGAGTTTTTTAACATAAATGAAAAAGAGAAAAGGAGGAGAAATTTTCTTTACCTCTGGATTATTGGGAGTGAACGTTATGTCGTAGCGACGAGTGCGCATCAACCGGGAAGAGGATGAACTAATTTCTTAAGTATGAAAATGCTGTTTTTCTCTTTGGAAACGCAAGTTCTGTGAAAAATTAGGAATGAGATTAGGGTTTTATAGGGAAGAAAACGACATTTGGCTTCCCTTGCAAGCGATGTTTGGGTTGAACGCGTTCCTAGCCGTTGGATGAAACCACGTGTCGCCAATCCTCATGAAGAGTAACCTTCACGCTTCGTGGAGATCAATTAACGTTTCTCTCCATTGGAGACGCCAAACGTCGGCGTGGTTATCTCTTCCACATTAGATGCGCCCTCATTCGCATTTAATGCTTTAAAAGAGAATGTCGTTTCAGCATGACTTGCATTTAATGCTCATGGCTGACACTTATTGTGCAAAGACACGTCTGTTAGATAAAGTTTATTTTATTGACCAGGACAACTATTAAGCACAACGGATAAACATCTGAAGAGGTCGTTTGAAAAAACACTCTTCCTCATATAACAAGCTCAGAGCGAAGTGATTTTTAGCTTTTGATAGCAAAATACTCTAAGTACTTTCAGGTCGCGGATGATGGATATAGTTCAAAACACACTGGTATAGCACTAGGTAGGATCCGACATAGGTCGCTAAACGTTTTAGGACGATTGCCTCAGGTCGCTTGTGTAATTGTCAAAGATCCATGTCACAACCTCTATTCTGTTCGCTGATCGGGTGAAGTCATCGACCTTGTTTTGATTGTTCTCAATTGATAGTTCGAGCAGGTGCTCTTCGAAACAAGTCAGGTTGCAGCATAATCATGAAGTTCTCAAAATTTAATTCTTGAACCTCAAGAATTGGGGAGCTTCTGTTATGCCTAAAAAATCAGGGCTGGCACAAGCTTATGTCAGATAGCACCAATCAGAGTTCAGGAAGGCTTTGTGTTGTCCAGGAGCTGCCACATCGTCAGAAGACAGAAAGGATATAGTTGTCATTAACTTGGTAGACTCAGGCTTTATCTACGAGTGGATGAGAGTCACCCACCTATCCAAGCCCTGCGCGATTTGAGGATATCTGCCGTGTAATCAGCCAATGGGAAGCGTGGTAGGAATTGTACTACACCTACCCACTTGCAGACTTGTAATTGTTACCTTGAAACCTTCTACTATAAATAGAGGGCTTCCCCTCTCCTTTTCGAGATTCTAATAAGAAACACACATTCTGATTGTAACCTTTTACTCTCAAAACACATATAATCTGCAAGAAAGAGACTGATTTGATATTCTCTTTTAGTAATCAGTCACTTGTACCTCTGCTCGCTATACGTTATACGTGACCTCCTATAACCTCATATATATAAAAAGAACAGTGGACATAGGATTTGCTTTAAGCATCCGAACCAATTTAAAAATCATCTTCCATTTACTTCATTGCATTTTCCATTCACGTGTAATTTCTAAGCCAACTTAGCACTTTGCACATGTGAATCGTTGGTGTCAAAATCAAACATCAACAAGTATAATATTTAATTTAATACAGTCTAATTTTTTAATTAAAATATAAAAATATATTATTAACTCTAAAATTAGTTAAAAGTAATGTATTTATCATATAGGATCACAAAAACTTGAGGTAAAATTATAACATGTCATTATTTAATATCATACATTTTTCTCATCATAGATTGATACAATGTTCTGAAAACCAGACCAGACCAGCTGGTTAGACCAGTCGGTCGGATCAGTCGAATCGATGATCGGCGCCCTCTCTGGTTCGGTTTATATTATATGGATGTTTTTGCTGGATTTCAAATTTGTAAGGACTAATTGAATATTTAGTGGTGTTTTTGCTAGAATTCAAACTTGTAGGGACTAATTAAGTTTTTTTTGCTCAATTTCAAATCACCCTGATTTTGGCTGATACAGTGCCAAACACCCCACCTGACACCACCATCGACATCACCTTCATCTCTAAATTAAAACCCTATCATCCCGAGGTATGATTGGTCGCCAATCGTCATCGCCGCCATTGTCTCTTTTGCGAAAATTGGTAGCTTCCTCCCTAATTCTAGCCAATTCCAGTGCCAAACACCCCACTTGACACCACCATCAGCATCACCTCCATCTACACATTAAAACCACTATCATCTCGAGGTATGATTAGCTACCAATCATTGTCATCGTCATCGTCTGATTTGCAATTTCCTGCCTAGATTGCAAGGGTGAATTTGCTAGATTTCACACCTTTAGGGACTTATGGTAATTTCACAGGCGTATTCTATTAAGTTTCAAACTTGCTGGACGGTTTGACAGGGAAAACCCTTGACCCGGTCAGGGCGATCCGGTTTTCAAAATCTTGGATTATATGAAACACGTGCATAACAATTTATGAATTAAAAACTCATATTATTTCATATTTAGACTTAAAAAATAATTATTTTATTGTAAATAAATGAATAGAAGTGTGATTCAAGAACAAAAATAAGAAATAATTTCACTAATAAATAATAGTTAAAAAAATAAATTTAATTTTAAAAAGTAATATTTGGTCTTTGTTCTAATGGTCAAACCAGAAATTAATTTTCAAGAGGGCTAAATGTGACAAAATTATAATTAAAGAGAAATATATGTTGACGGGAAGCAATTTATTAGTAAGCAATTAACCATTTAATATTATGAATTTATATAATTTTGAAAAGGGAGATAAATGAAGATACCCATATAATAAATGCAATTTCTTACAACATTATTAGGAAGAGATATAAACTAAAAATTGTTTTTAATTGAAGAATTGACAAAAATGAATAAGAGGATGGTAGACACAAGAGAAGAGAGGATAAAAAGTGTTTCAAAAAATAAATAAATAATTTTGTTCAATAAAACAGTCTTTATGTAAAATGTATACAAAACAAACCATTATGATTTCACCCAACTGAACCACCGAAAGGTGTATACAAACTACACATCTTTAGAATACATTAATTGCTGGTTTTAGCGGCCTGCCACGTGTCCCCAAATGCCAGCTTGTGTCGGCATGCGAAACTAAACTTAGTCGGGTCACCATGCCACCGACCAATTTAGTTTAAAATTAGGGTTATTACTTATCCAATAATATTACATATACATCATTTTCATACAATATTTCTCATACACTATTAGATGGTAAAATATGATTAGGTAAAAGTTTAATTTTAACTTTAAATTAACCAATCATATCTTGCCACATAATATTGTATGAGAAATATTATATGAGAATGATGTATGTTTAGTATTACTCTTATTTATTTCCCTTTAGGTTTAAGGAGCATATTCAAGACCCCAAAGATATTAGAAATTAATTAACCCCCCTCATGTTTTATAAAATTATCACCTACCACCTTTGATCATGTTAATTTTGGCCATCAGATTTTCATGGGTAGAGGAAGGTACGTAATAATCTTTCCAAATATGTGGGGAGGTTACTGATGATTTTAAAAGATAGAATGGCTGAAGAAGAGGGGGTGAATTAGCCTTTTTAAACCTAAGGTCAATTTTTGTTATATGCTCAAATTTAATTGCTTTGTGACTTGAGACTTACCTAATGCACTTAGTGAATATAACAATTAATAAGGCAACCATTTAAGCAGTACAAGTAAAAATTGCATAACAATTAAGAGTAAAGGGATGATACAAGCAAACGTGCAATGTATAGCGGTTCAGCCTAATCCCGACTATGTCTACTCGTCCAAGCTTTCTTCCTTAGAGTGTTCGACTATCCCTTGGTTGTCAAACCCCAAACAAGCACTCTTACAATTTTAAATAGCTTCCAAGGTGTTGTTGAACCTTTACACTCTCTAAGACTCATATTCTCTCACTAGAAATGTCTAGAAACTCAAGAGTGAATCTCTCGTTTACAATATGAAAACGTTTTAATAGAACAATAGAAAACTTTCTTAAGTGTTTAGCCCAAAGAAACCTAATCTATAAAGATAAAAGTGTGCAACAAGGGTTTGTGTTAGAATATGAAATTTGCAATTGAAAGTTCTAAAAGATTGTTTGATTGCTTTTGCTTTAAAAGATGTGAAATTTGAGAGCCTACAAAGTTGTTTTGAAATGGGTTTGGTTGAGTTTATATAATACAGTCGTAAAATATAGTCGCTAGAAGAAATTTCAAGATTTGAAAACAAAATATTATCACAAATTAACAAATCTTTCACAAGAAAAAAAATCCCAACATAAACTGATTTTTTGAACAAATTAAAAAACATTTAAATCTAAATCTAATCTTCTATACTAAACATCATCTAAGTCAATAAAAAAATTTCAATATTGCATCTCACTCCAAACATTATCTAAAACTTGAACACAAATTTAAATTAATCCATACTCCTAATCAAAGTAAACACGCACTTAATAATATATGAATCAAGGTAACACCCATTTTCTGAACTCCAAGTCTTAATCAAATTTGCTGAACGTAATGAATAGCACCCACTGTCCTAACTCCATGCCTTAATGAAAGTAAGAACCGGAACTCAGGCAGTTAACAATTGCTTTTGCGTGTGTGTGTGTGTGTGTTTTTTTTTTTATTAATTTAAAAAGAAGAAATCAAGAGGGAAGGAGGAAGTGAGAATAGAAGAAAAGAGAAGAACAAAATAGAGAGGGAAAAGGAACAAAAAAAAAAAAAAAAAGATAAAATGAAGAAAAGAGGGAGAAAGCCGCTGCTACCCTTTCTCTCTCTTTGTAAATAGAAGGTAAGTAATAAAAGAAAAGAGAGAGGAAGAGAAAAAAAAAAAGGGAAGGGAACTGAAGAAAAGAATAAGGAGACGTTTGGTTCAGAGAATGTTATATTAATAGGAAGATATTTAGCCTTGAAGAATACTGAAAATCTTATTAAAAATATGTTTGGTTAGATAAGATTAAATTGAAGAGTATGTTATATTGATATACTTGATTGGAAGAATAAATTTGTGTGTATGTTATATTTTAGGGTTAGATTACTAAATTGTCCTTATATTTTAATATTAATATTAATTTGGATTTTATTATTTAATCCCAGCATTTCAAATTTAGCTAAAACACCCCAACAACCAAAAAAGTTTAAAACTTAACAAAAACACCCCAGCCACCTTCATAGGACTGCCGGCCGCCAGCCACCACCATCGGCCGCTGTCGACAGTAGTCTAAACGGCAAACGATCAATCGGATCTAGTCGGTCATGCATCGATAAGATTGTTTTCGGCCATGGATCTATGATTCATGGCCGGAAACGATCGTATTTGGCCGTTTCACGACCACTTCTTTGGTTGTGAAACGGCCATAGATCTTGTCATTTCGTCACGGCCACAAATATGGCCGTGAAACAACCATAGATCTAGCCTTTTCACGGCCAAATCTGTGGCCGTCCGATCATAAATCACATATCCAAAGTCGAAAACGGTCATTCCAATGACTGATGGCAACGACCGGTAGCCCTCTTAGGTGGCTAGGGGTGGCTGTGGTCTTGGTATTTTGGTTGAAGTACAAGGTTAATTCTATCTTAAAAATTTTGAGTATAAGGCTAAAATTTTCCATAAAATTCTTGTAAATTATTTAGATAAAAAGGGCATTACTGTCCTAAAATTTTACTAATAAGGGGTAAAATTGTAACAAAATTAAGATTACCAAGTAATTTTAAAATACCTAAGAAAATAGAGATAATTAGATTACCACCTATATAACCAACAGTAATTACCATTGGTTTTGGAAGATTACCGAAATGTTATATTACTTGACAACCAAACGTAGTAATCTAAGTAATATAAGATGACATTATCTTAGTACTGGGGAATTACCTCCAACCAAACACACCCTAAGAGAGATGACAAAGAGAGAAAAGAGAATTTACTTATTTTTATTTAGGAAAAGACCATAATATCCATATATTTCGGGTTGTAGATATTTATTCTAGCAAAATGACCAAAATGCCCTTGTTTTCGTTGACTTTTTAAAAAAATGTTTTAACATAAGGGGTTATTTGATACCTTTTTATTAAACTGGTCCGCTTAAAATTAACTATCTTTCATAAGGGTGGATAAAAAAAACCTAGTTTCATTGGTAAAAAATTAACTGAAAACAATGTTTATAAAAAAATTTATCAAATAAAACCAATAATAGAATAGGTTTGTGAATTATAAGGGTCATTATTTACCAAAAATGTAGCTAATTTTCATTTTGTTGCTTCACTTTTCTTTCAACTATTTTAAACAAAAGACTAACAATGATAATAAGGGTTTGTATTTAAAAAAACCCCATAGTTTTCACGAACTCGTAAAAAACATCTGCTAATATCAAAAATAGAAGGTTAGCTCCTGTTTTTGTTAACAGAAAATAATGTTTTTACCCTTCTAACCCTAGAACCTCTTCACTATTACCCCTCTAACTCTAAAAATTGAAAAATTCACTCCCACCTACGAAGATGCAAAAACTAGTAATGCCATTAGAGTGGCACAAGGCCAAATTAGGCCTCATTGCCCTTCTTATCAAAGGGACGAGGCCAGATTAGTCCTCATTGCTCGACTCACTAAAATCATTGCTCACCTTGTCGATGGCATAATCTAAAAAGGGTGTTCATCTAAAATTTTTATCCTTAATCCAGTTATAAAATACTATTACACAATGACTATTTCTCACATATATAAAAATAATAAGATTCATTTTCTAATGAACTAGAAAGCGTGAAGATGTTTTCTAAATATTATCACTACAAAAAATACATACATAAATCCACATTAATTCTCTCACTGAGACAGTGTATGCAACCCTCTCGCCAGCTTGACGTCTCCCGACAGCTACAATCTAATACCTGCAAAAATAAAGAAAGCAACAGGGTGAGCTATAAATACCCAGTAAGTAAATCAAACCTAACTGTGCTCTTACTCTACTGTCCCATTTTCGCTGTACTGCTTCTAAATTTCGGCTTGTTTTCTCTCTTTATTCTCAGGCGTCCTACTTAGTAGTCTTCTATTTTTTCTCAAATCTTTCTAAATCTTTCTAGTGTTGTGTCATTCTTTATCTTCTCTACTAGATTACATCTTTCTATTTCCTTCTCTGCTCAGTGAATCGCTAAGTTTCCTTGCTATTTGTCATGTTTCTAATTTTATATTCTTTTCTAGCATGTATCTAATTTCTGTTCTTTTCTTGTATATCTTTAATTTCTTTTCTATTCTCGCAGGCTTCTATTTTCTTTTCTTCTCCATTCTCATGGGCTTCTATTTTATTTTCTTTGCTAATTGAACACGCAATGATAAAATAAACTCTTTAACCTATGCATAAATGCATAAAATGCAATGCACATAAAATGTCTGATGCATAGGCAAATGATCATGTTTGTATTCTTTCTAAAAATTCTTTTCTAATTCTTTCTTAAATTCTTTTCCTTTCTTTCTGAAATTTTTTTTGTTTTCTATTTCTTATTCTATTTTTCTTTCTTTTTCTCTTTTATATTCTATTATGGTTTGCCGATCGGACTAGGTTGAGGCATGGATTTGGAACCCTAGCCGTGTGAGCGTATTTTGAAATTCTTTCTAGGTACACTCCTAATCCACATGCACTTCTAGCAGACTGTACAATTTTGTTTTCTATTCTGAGGCCGCTCACTGATGGTGGCGTGCATGTGGGAAACTTTTGCATCTCTGTCACTACTAACTAACACAGCGAATGCTCCAGGTTCCCCATCGCAACAGCCCTCTGAAAACATGCTCTGTAAATCTGAAAAATAACTAGCTAGACATTTTACAACAATTTTAAAATTTCTGAAATGCATGCTATGCTATGTCATGTATTTATATGTTGTCTATGCATGATCCTAAAATACGTGTCTGACTCTGGCATGTATTTTATTAATTCTAAGGCTTTTATTTCTATATTTTTCTGGAAAGCCTAAAGTTCTATTCTAATAACACGTTTAACTTAAACATTTTCTGTGTTATTCTTTATTTCTGAATTCTATGCATCGTGTGTACGTACGCGATTCTATAATTTCTAAATAATTCTGTAATTCTTCAATTCTATCATGCTATGTAAAATGTACACGTACACAATTACATTATCTCTCACAAATTCTAGTCGTCTATAATTCTATTAGTGAGATATTAAAACGGCACAATTCAACTAGGGAATGAATTCTACATTTTGGGCAATCTAATTTTTTCTATAAAAATCTATGCCACAACTTATATATTAAGTCTACTAACTTGCCCAATTATGCTACAAGATTTTCTCAAATTTATATATATATCACATAACCATGTTATTAAACTACTCTCTAATATTTTCTAATGTTACAAACATGCCTTGTACAACTTTCTAAATACAAATTTTAATGCCATAAATTTGCATTCTCTTAACATGACCATCAACATTGTTATATATACCCTTCTTTCTTCTTTTCTTTTGGCTACATTCTATACATTAATCTATATTGCCATATTAATCATTGTAAATACAATCTAACATATGACACAACATATATACTTTGGCTAAATTCTAATTTCTTTCTGACATTCTTAACTAAACTTTTGGCCAATACAAAATATTCTCAAGATCTTCTAGCACAATTCTATAGCTTGTAATATATAATAAGGCATGAAAACTATACTCATACCAATCAATTTCTAAAATGGTCATGTATTTAATACATAAACCAAACTTCTATTTCTTTGAAGTTTCTTTTGATATCTATACTTGGGAAAGTTTTTCTATTCTTTATACAATAAAATCACTTATTACATATTGTTTGTAACTAATCTCAAAACAAGAAACAACAATATACTTATTTGGCTAAGCCATTATTTTGATGATCTTTCTAATTTTAAGCACGCAAGCTTGACAACTTATTGTGACATATTGTAATTTTATAATATAATCACCTATCTTTTACTATCATCAATACTACACTATTGCAACAATTTAATATGCAATTCTTGCCATCGCTTTTCTAAAGTCATAGGTTTCAAAACTCATAATTCAATGACTATATACAATATTTCATTCAAACTAATGCTAAAAGTTCAAGCAACTTGAACCATGCACTAAAGGCCATTCATTTCATTAAACTAACACAACCAAGTGTTATTCGAAATTTTGGCATAACAAAATGCACTCTTAAACACTTAAAACTTATACTTGGTCAAGTCTAATACAACCTTTTAACATCAATTCTTTCCTTTCTCAAACAATATCTTCAACGATATTCAACAAATTTATGCATGCATTTATTTTTGAATTTTCATCAAATAATTTACATGCAAATACAAGTACTTGGTTGGCCACACTTCCACATCTCTCCAAATACCTCAAAATTGGAACAAAACTCACCAAAAACTCAACTCCTAATCTGGCCGAATCATCATTCCAACATTCCATCAATACTTCTTCCATATTTCATCTATAATTCGCCAAATCATCACATACAAATGAACTACTCTTCATGGCTGAACTTTTTCACATCATTCAAGCATTTAAATGGCTAACAATTCTCACCATACATCATATATAACCATACAATAATCAACAATTACAATTATGGCTCAAAACAAGGCTTAAGTTTGATTCACTTACCTTTTTCTTGCAAGAATCCTTTTCTTTGCTTCCTTTGCTCACTTTCTCCATTGATTCATGCTAAAACACATAAATTCATGAGAACTTATACTTATAAAGCAAAAATCATAAACTTTTGCTAAAATTCTTACCTTAGAAAGCCATAAAATGAACGTATATTCACTTAGGCATGAATTCTCATGTAATTCTCTTAGAAGACTTTGAAGAAATGGAGGAGAAATGGAGGAAGAAGGTGGTTGGCGTTTTTGGTGTGCAAATGGTTAGGGTTTTATCAATTGAAGTCTTATAATTAAATAAATATATATATTCCCATTTTGCCCTTGCACTTTTATGATAATTTCAATTATGCCATACATGCATTTACAGATATACCATCACCTTCAATGGATTTAATACATTTTCTTGGTCATTTTCACTTCCCATCATAAACTCTAATTATGAGTGAAAAGACCATTTTACCCTTATTCTTTAATTTCTTCCTATTACTTTACAAACACGTATTTATCTCGGCATCAGATCACGTGTATTTTCCATAACCTTTCTACCACTCTATTCTTATGGCTAGCACACTTAATACATTATATTTATCATAGTCACTTTTCACTTGAACACGTGATTCTATGTGAAATGACCATTTTGCCTCTATTGAAACTTTTATAGAATTCTTCTCTAAAACTAGTTAAATATATTCACTATGACTATAAAATAATCCCTACCATATTTCTGAATGTGGGTATTACATTCCCTCCCCCCCATAAGAATTTCGTCCCCAAAATTCAAGCACTTATCTTGGGAACATATTCTTTCATCTCTTGCTTTACCCATTGCGTAGCCTTCTCTACTTTGTGATTCTTTCAGAGGACTCTCATTAGTGGAATATTCTGGTCTCAGACTTTTATTATCTTTTTGTCCAGTATCTGAACCAGTTGCTCTATATACACTAGATTCTTTTCTAATTTCCACTTCATTGTTCTCGATACATACGAAGGATCACTCACTAACTTGCCAAACTACACAACATGGGATAGATCAAGTATCATATCTATACTTAATGATACAATAAATCTACAGGTTCCTTTGTCCATTCTTTGCGATATCTCAATTGGGCTTAAATTTCTTATAATGATTTTCTCATTTATGCTGAATCTTAAGGCATATTTATGGGGGCAATTCTTAATAAAAACTCTGTTACCCACTTAGAATTCCACATTTCTTCTTTTAAGTTTGCATAACTCTTTTGTCTTTCTGGGGCTTAACGTATCATTTCCTTGGGTATATCGGATATCTTGACTATCCTTCTGGTGTATATTTGGGCTAACCATTCTTATCTACTTCTATGGTCACTCATAGAGTAATATATCTCTTTTGCACTCGCCAACTTATTATCTTGTGTCATCACTTGTGAACTAATTATTCCTCTAAATTCTTGGCACCACTTCTATTTATCCATATGAAGCCATGGGAATTTGATTCTTTCCTCGTCATCTTATTCTGCTTTCAGGGGGTCCATACACATCTGGAGTGATCCATTATTTATTTATTTTTTTCTACTAAATAAGATTGGTGCACCCTAGGGAGACTGGCTGGGTTAGAGGAAACCCTTACTTAGAAAATTATTAGAAATACTCCTTCAATTCTATTGGGGCCACTCAGTACGGAACCTTAGGAATTGGTGCTATCCCAGGTGCCAGTTTACTGCTAAACTCTATCTCTCTCTCTCTCTCTGGGAACCAACCTTGGTAACTTATCCGAGAACATGTCTGAAAACTTCTGGACTACTAACACATCTTTGATCTCTAGATTGGGAACCACCCTGCTATGCACCATCTGGGCAAAAATACTCCATACATCTTTTTTTCAATTGCTTTCTAGCCCTCATATTACTGATCATCACACTTAACTGATAACCCTTTCTAAAACTGAACTTATCACAGTAATCTAAATTGAATCTCACTCTTCTCTAACGGCACTCATTCTCTATTTCATGTCTCCCTAGGAAATTTATACTCAAAATAATCCTCTTAATTGGGGATATTTAATATAACTAGATTCATACTTACCTCTCCCCGTTTTAACAACTTTATCGGGATCGGTTAACTAACCATGGTTCTCTAAAACCCCACAGATCTGTAACTAATGTTAGTGTCTGGCACGGTACCATTCTCAAGTGCGAGTTTCTTACTGTACCATATCTCTAACAAGCTACCATTCTCTTTGAACCACTATGCAGGCCTTGCACCCATTTACCTTCAAGTTTTTCTTTCTAGGGTTAACTTCCCAATGGGTTTGCAGTCATTGAATGCCTCCCCAATGGTATGAGGCTAGATCTATCCTTATTAGTTGCTAGTAAAGTGACGCAAGGCAAAACATTTATTGAATAAAACCTTCTCTTGCAAAGGGGACAATTGCCCTGGGCAAAAGACTTACATGGGCAACACCTCAGCACCATGCACATACAAGGTAACACTTAACACTTAAGAAACCTGACCATAAATTAGAGCTCACAATGGAGTCTAAGGTAACTTTTTTTAGACTCATTATAGATGCTAAAATCTACGATTACGGAAATAGGGTTTGATCTCGTGAGGTTAAGGCCACTGACAATCTGTTGGGCCTGCACACACAAAGAGACAAACGTAAAGCTTACGGGAAACACCGGGGTGATGTTTTCCGTAGGCACTTCGACACTCAAGTTAGTAAGGTTGACCAGGACTACGGTGTAGGTGTATAACTCTTAGGAGTAGGTAGGTGGTTTTGAGTAGTAGAGAATGAATATCCTCCCCTCCCCTCGCGGATGAGAGGGTCTGTCTCTATTTATATAGTGAACCCAAGGGGTTGGAATCCTAGTAGCACACTTAGTCCTACTTTGGGAGATAATCCCTATCAGGAAAGAAAGATGATTTCTTGTCTTTATCAGATTGAGTTTACTAGTTTCAGTAAGATTCGGGATCTCAGTAGAAAAAGAAATAGAATGAGATTTTGATTTCCTATTTATGGATTGTTATAGGCTAATGGGCCAGAACCCAGTTTTAGCTTAACTTGTAGGATAGCCCAACTCATAGAGTAAGCAGTTCACAAGGTGAATTTAAGTGTAAGCCCAACAAGAATTGGGCTAAGGCCATGACATGTTTATTTTGTTATTGGGCCCCATCAAGCCTAAGACGATTTTTTTCCCTTACAGTTAACCTCCTACTCTCTAAGTTAAAGGGTATTTAGCTTAGAGAGTAGATTTAATTGAATAAGTGTAGATTGAGTGGATCAGTGCTAGTAGCTTGTCAGGTTAGATAGACTGTTGTTTAGAATGTGAAAGCTCGCTCGACCAACCTGAGTTGGGAGGAGTTTGGTTGACCAACCTGAGTTGGGAGTATTTGAGTATCTTGGAGAGTATGTTGTTCCTTCCGTAAGTGTAAGAATGTGTCCTCACTCGGTGCATCGAACTAAGTAAGAGGATATAAGACACATCCTATGAAGGTGTCCCACTCAGTGCATCGAACCAAGTGAGAGAATGTGACACATCCTATGATGGTGTCATACTATGGAGGCGTGAGATGGAGTGAAGTTTACAAGTCCATGAAGGTGTTTTGGCTGAATGGAGATGCAAAGTGCCAAATAAAAGTGCTTGTATGGAAATGGTCCTTGAAGCTGGAGGTTGCGCACATGAGGCTGTCGATGGTCGTTTGAAGGTGACTTTTCCTCTTCAAGTGTTGCCACCCATGCTTGTTGAACTGAGTGGAGCATTTGACTTGGACTTTTGAAGAAGTGATACAAAAGTATCATTAGTCCACTCGACAAAACTCACACAACCAGAATGAAGAAGTAGCCCCAACCTTGAATAAAGATGTTCTAAACAGAGGTAGAGTTGTAGTCCCACTAGAATGATCGCCATCATTCAGCTCCAAATAATCCTCATGTGTACTCATCTAGAACAAACCGAATGGAAAAGAAAAGACCAAATGGAGAAATAACCAATGATCACATGGTGTTATGCATGGCATGCGTGTCAACAAGTTGAATAAGCCAAATGGAGAAACAAAGAGTCGAATGGAGAATAAAATGAATGGGATGCATGTGCTAGGCAATAAGCCAAATGAAGAAACAGAGAGCCGAATGGAGTAAAATGCATGGGATGCATGGGTTGGGCAATAAACCAAATGAAGAAACAGAGAGCCCAATGGAGTTGATCTGAGTGAAAGTGTTGAGCTGAGTCACACAATGCTGGGTAGTGTTATGCCCACTAGTTCACTCAGCTTGTGTGGCCCAGTGGAGATCATAGCAGCGAAGGATCATATTGGTCCACTCAACTTGTCCGACCGAGCGGATATTACAACGTTGAATGTCTCAATGGGTCTACTCGGCTTGTCCCGCTGAGTGGAGATGAATGACTCGAATGGAGGTGACCGAGCCATATGAGACGATAAATGACTTGATGTTACTCTTGGGAGTCCATGCTGTGCTGAGTTAAGAATGTGGATTTGTTCACCTGGTGAGGTAAATGCTGTCGTGGATCAAATATATGCAGAAGCCGGAGGAAAAGAGGTTGTGTCTAATGGAGATTACTCTTTTAGTACATTGACCGAGTGGACGATTGAAAGAGTGACCGAGTGAGTGGCGGTTGCCGCCACATTGTATCCGCAAATACTCACTCGGTTATTAATGCCAAGTGGGGTTTTTGATGGTGTTGATAACCCTCATTAGCCGAGTAAAGTTGGTTGGAGCCGATTCGAATGCAGATCAGTATCAGGTAGGTAGATATTTCTATATATGCTCCAGTCAGTGTGCAACGCCGAATGACTAGTTATTCATGCAGGCAGGAGTCTTTTACGATAAACGCCCTTCCATCACATGAAATACTCATATATCTATACCTAGAAGAATCTTTGATGGATACCGTATATCCCCAAGTCAATGCAATGTTGCGAACATTTTGGGAAGGCCTTCGTGAGTTTGGAAGACACCAACTGATGGAGGTAGCATATTTGAATTTGACTTGAGGGGATTAATATTGGCGGTAGCATAATAACTCCACTTTGTGATGAAAAAATATTCATGTTTGCTTGTAGAGGAGTACCCACATGCTGTTGTTGCTGTTGTTCTAGCTTAAGGACCAATTGTGGGTGTAGTAGAGTCATGGATTATGTTGGATTGTCGAACGGATAACTACTAGTTCTGCTGAAGACTTTAGAGAGAGGTTGATTGGGTCAAAGAAAATCGCATAACAAATGATGATTGCATATCTGATTTCTAAGAAGACTACGATAATCAGGCTATAAGTTTTTCTGCCGCCGTTGTTGCTGTGAATGGTAGCTTACTTTGTGTGCTCCTTCCGTCTTTTTGTTACTCTCTCACCAAACGTTAGAGAGAAAGAAAAAGAGTCAAAAATTTGAAGAAGGGAAAGAGAGGGTTAGGGCATGAGGTGTTTAATGATGGCATGTGTCCCTTCTAGCCATTCTTGCAGAAGATTACTAAAGAAAGCATGCAACAATGAAACTATGTTACCAATGGCTGTTGACGTATTATTTTGAGCAGCCCCTGTTGGATCCAACAAAGCATAGCCAACAACACAGTTTAGTTCAACCAGCAACCCTTTCCCATCGGCAAGCCACTAACTATCTTTTATAACACATGATGCCTCCGTACAAAGTTGTAAGTGAAATTCTTAAGGAAGCTGAGCCAATAGGAGTTCGCAAGCTTGAATTAATAAGTAAGACAATCGTTGGCATGTGTAACAGCTTATGGCAACAACGCTGGAGGTGTTAATCTCTGAAACTGAATGAGTTGATCTGCTTGCACTCAAGGAATCTGTATTATCCCCCGAAAGGAGATTCCGGTAAAACTAAACCTTGTCCCACACTACTTAAAACTCCACGCGGACCATTGCTCAATGATTGTTGTTTCCAGAACCAACTGAGTATATGTTCCAGGATCCTGAATTTGATAAAAATACTCCTTTGACTCTCATAAGCATTTGTTGGTCCTGAGTAAGATGTTGTTAGAGTCTTGTTATGAGTAGCACATACTGAAGCATCTACCATTAACCTAGACTTAAGAGTTGCTATATAGGTATACCATTATTCACAAGACCCAATAAGAGAGTAGCAAAATAGTCCAGGGTGGGCACATGGCAGGATTTAGTGAACTAATAATTTGCAAATGACTCAAAAAAAAGGAATTTTTTTAGACCAAGCTGAGCCGAGTGGTAGAAATGGCTTGCCGAAAAGTGAGTGAAACAATGAACTTGGAAGGGGCCAAAAGAGATCCATAACTTCAATGGATGATCCAATGGAGTCGTATGATCCGATTGGAAGCACATGGCCAATTGGAGAAAATGCATGAGTAAACAACTTCGATTGTTTACGTGAGTGCTATCAGGGGCACCAACAGGAGAAATAAACAAACTGTAGTTGGCAGCAGAGGGGGCAGAGGGTTTACACGCGATAGGGAGAGTGAGGCTTTTGTGACAGGTGTGCTAGAGATTATGGCAACAAAAGAAGCCGAAGTAGCTTTGCAAAAGCTAAGTGAAGGTTGAGAAACTGGTGTTCCAAATGATAAGCTAGAAGAGTTCGCTTGTGATGAAGACGATGTAGGCGAAGATTAGGCTTTGATTAGAATAGAATGTTTGATCGACTGGTTTTTTAAGAAGAAGAAGAGGAATAGACGGAGAAGTTGGTTAAGTTTGGTTCAAAAGAAAGAAAGAGCAAAGATGGAAGGAGAGAGAGAGAGTGAATAATGATAATAATAAAGACTAAAGGGAGAGAGAGTGTGTGTGTGTGTGTGTGTGAATGAAAATATGGATGGGATTGCAAGAGGATGTTGGTATCGATAACAGAAAGTGCATAAGCGACTCATTTTCAAAGGGAGAATAGATGGCTGCCATGTGGGCGCAGTAGTAGGTGCAATGGAAAGGGTTCTCTATGCTTGTCATTCACCAGGAGTGCCAACTTTCATCTTGTTTTTGGATGGTGGAGAAAGGGGTAAGTGGTTTGTGGTTGTGTTTGACGGTTTCTAGTACTTGGCTTCTAGCGGATTTTGAGAAGGTTTACAAAGGTTTTTCTTGTTTTTCATTCTGGCTTCCTGAAAGAGTGGATTCTATTTCTCATAAAGTGGATTTGATATATCCAACCTTTCTATTTGAATCTTTTTTGCTTGGATACTATGGTGGGACCGAGCAATAATTTCTAGTAGGTGGGGTTTCTTTGATCTGCTAGTCCATCTTGAAGTGTTGATGGAGTCGAGTGAAACCCCTGGGCTGGTTTCCTGAATGTTGGTTTAGTGGTCAGAGTTGAGAAAAGTAAAAGACTCGATTGCCCAACTTAGTTGGTTGAGCCGAACAAGTTTACTAAGGTGCAGGAATTGAGCAGACCAAAAGGATTGGTCAAATCACATGTTGAGAGTAGAGTGCTTGGTGAAATTTGGTGGGCTTTTCGTTAAGGGACAGACACGTTTCAGGTGCTCTCTGCTTGATTCGACTTGGCGACGTTAACAGAGTCGAGTCACACTTGTTGGGTGAGTCATTTTGAGCGGTGCTAAGTGGTCTCAATCAACTTGGGATAGAGACTGAGCTAAGTGGATTTTTGTTTTCTTTGGATTGGCTGTGAAAGTCGGTGGACTTCCAGACAAAAAAGTGTACTTTCTGCTGTGCACGACAGAGTTGAGGAGCAGGTGCGACCGCCGGTTGTGGATCTGGTTTTGTCCAGCAACGACGATAAAGTAGACAGATGAGACTAAGCAAGCCATTTGTGGTTCGGACCATGTGTCCCCTTGAGATTTGCTGTATTTAGATTGTTTATTTATGAGACTTATTCCTGTATATTTGGCTGAAGTTTTCCGTTGTCCTTATTGTAGTTGTTTGAGGGGTTGGTCTTTATGCAGCTTTTGGAGGTGTTTTGACTCTTTTCACGTTGATGGCGTCTTTAACGCCAGTGTTGATCCTTCCTCTAGGGGATGAGTCTGCTCACCCTAGTGTTGAGTTGAAAGGGGCTGAGGTAGGACCCATCATCTCGGGCCACTCGGATCACTTTACTCTGCTCGGCTTACACAGTTCGTCTTCTTTGGCCGAGTGGATACGTCTTGAGTGGGAAAAGGTTTGAGTGGTAGCTAGCATCTTAATTCATCTAATTGGACAGAATGCCCCTAGGCCGAGTGGTGCATGTAATTGTCATGGAATGTTGGTGGCTTTTTGTATTGACTCTCAAGGCTTTGGATTGGATCGAGCCGAGTAAAGGTATGGTGACCGACATGTTCCACTCCTGACCCACATTGATGGCTGAGGGGTGAGTGTTGCTTGACAAGGCTGGTAGAGTCGAGCCAATTATATAGGATGATCGGAGGTTTGGATGACCGGAAGAGTGGTGATGATCAACGATGTTGGTCGAAGGGAGTTATGTGCCTCTTCTCATGTTGTAAGTCGTTTGTGGATGGATGATTGTCAAGGCCCCACGATGGGCACCAAACTGTAGATGTTAAAATCTATGGTTACGAAAATAGGGTCTGATCTTATGAGGTTAAGGCCACTGACAATCCGCTGGGCCTATACACACGAAGAGACAAACGTGAAGCTTACGGGAAACACCAGGATGGTGTTTGCCATAGGCATTTCGATGCTCAAGTTAGTAAAACTGAAAGAGACTATTTAATAAGAGTTAAAGGAAAAAAGTATTACATGGAGTTTTGTCAGAGGCCAAGACTACAACGTAGGTGTATAACTCTTAGGAGTAGGTAGGTGGTTCCCTCCCCCCCCCAAAGGGTTTGCCTCTATTTATATAGTGAACCCAAGGGGTTGGAATCCTAGTAAGACACTAAGTCCTACTTTGAGAGATAATCCCTATCAAGAAAAAAAGATGATTTATTGTCCTTATCAGATTGGGTTTACAAGTTTCAGTAAGATTCAAGATCTTAGCAGAAGAGGAAATAAAATGAGATTCTGACTTTCTATGTATGGATTGTTGTAGGCTAATGGCCCAAAACCCAGTTTTAATTTAACTTATAGGATAGCCCAACTCATAGAGTGTGCAGTTCAAAAGGTGAATTTAAGCATAGGCCCAACAGGAATTGGGCTAAGGCCTTGGGCCGTGACATATTTATTTCGTTATTGGGCTTCGTCAAGCCCAAGACGATTTTTTGCCCATATACTCATCCACCTCTTGATTTGAAATATACATCGTTTAAGTCTTTCTTTTTACATTTTAATACAAAAAAGGGTAAGACTTTGGACCGGCGAGTCCAAGGCCAACGATGAAAGTCTGTAGTCGAAGAAAGTAATTCAAAGTTGACCTTTAGGATGAGGAAAAGTTCAAATCTAACTTTAGCGTTGAAGGGTTTCACAATGGCACCCCTACTGGCACCCTTTTGACTTTATGGTTGCACTATAGAGTCCAGGTGGCTGTAGAATCCCAAGCCAAGTGAAAGGACAATATTCCTGTGGACGAAAAATTAAATAACTACTGTTGTGTTTAGTAGAGTATTTATAGGTACGTGTGGTTTATTATTTTGGATAGGATTTTGGGGATAGTATTAGATAGTTGAATAGGGGAGTATTACAAGATAAAATTTAAAAATTTATGAAAAAGCCCCCAAGGTTTGCTAATTTAATAAACACCCCAATATATTAAAATATTGTAAAATGACAAAAACACCCCTAACACCCAAAGTGCCAAATTCTGGCCACCACCGTCGGAATCTGGCCGAAAAATTGGATAACCACAAAATCCGGTCGGATCTGGCAGGCATTCGATCGCTATGGCCTTTTCCAGCCATATCCACCACGGATCTGGCCGGAAAAGGCTAGATCTAAGTCAGGATGTGGCCTTCGATGGTCGGAAAAGGCCAACTTTGGCCGTCAGCGATGGCCAAAGATATGGCCATCGTTGACAATCAACGCCGGCCATTTCTTTGGCCGTTGCTGATGGCCAGATCTGGCCTTTTCCGGCCAAATTCGTGGCGGATCTGGCCGAAAAAGGCCAAATCTGGCCATTACCGACCATTTTCGGCGGTCGTGTGACTGTTGTGACAGATTTCGGCTACCACTGGCGGTGGTTGTCGGAATCTGGCAAGTATTGTGGGTGGGGGTGTTTCTGTTAGTTTTTAAACTTTTTTTCTGGGGGGTATTTAATGAGATTAATAAACTTATGGGGTCTAAAAGTAATTAAAAAAATAGACTAATATTTTGGGAATAACGTGCCAAACAACATTTGAAGAATAGGATTGGGAATATAGATAAAAACAATAAGCCAAACGTACCCAGTATTTTTGAAAAAGTTGAGCTGGGTTGTTATTATGAGAAAAAGATTTGAATTTGAAAATGTGTTTGGTAAATTTTTGGAAAACATTTTTTGAAAATATTTAGATTATTTTTTAATCCCCTACATTTTTTAATTTAGCTAAACACCCCTTACAATAAAATATTGAAAATTAACAAAAACAACCCACCCATTAAATGTTGGATTTGGCCGATCGTGCATCGATCTGGCTCGAAAAGGCTAGATCTATGCAGGACCACAACATTTAGCTAGTCGTGCGCCATTCTAGCCACCTTTCGACGGTAATGGCCGCCTGTCAGGAATATGTGGGTGGGTAGAGGTGTTTTTGTCAATTTATAAACTTTTATTGTTTGGGTTGTTTAGTTAAATTAACAAACCTCATAAAAAAATTAAATATTTTGAGTTGAATAGAATATGATTGAATTTTGAGAATATTGAAATAAATAGGTATTTTGGGTAGGATTGGATTGGAAAAAATGAAACAAACACAACTACACTTTTCAAATTCTAAAAATCTCTCAGAAATCATTTTAGTCTTAAAATACTAATATTTACGGCTCAAGCGGCAAAATTATTGTATTACCCTCTAGAGACCCCATATAATGTGTTTTTTGTTATATATATTTCATGTACTTAAACACATGTATATCTACAATTCCAAATTTCACATTTTTAACATGCATATTCTATTTTATACAAAAAATTTAATATTTTTGCATATACAAAGTTTTTACGTTCTTCAAAATTCTGATTTCAAATATTTTTTAGGCATGGCCCGAGCCTCCCAAACTATCAAACAAACCCTCTCAAAGGTTTTATTTCCATTAAAGTCATTTTGGTTAATTAAACAATTAATTGAACTTTGTCCATATGACAATTTTACGTATTTACCCTGCATGAAATATTAACAATTTGAGTTGGGTAAACTTATCGAAATACCCCTCTAAGTTATATCTTGATCCCATGAGTTACAATTTCTTGTCTAATAGATAATTTAAGATTTAAATATATTTAAATGTCAATTGATAATGCATATCAATTTGTTTGGTCAAAACTGTTATCCAAGAACCAGGAAAATACTACATAGGATATTTTCTACTTATGAATTTCATATTTATGAATCAAAGCTCTCCTCAATTAGGGGTGTAAACGAGCCCAGTATCACCCTAAACGAGTCTGACTGAGTTGAGCATTAGACGAGTTTGAGTCGAGTCACGAGTCAGGAAAATTCAACTCGTGACTCGACTCGTTTATAATCGAGCAAGTTTGTGACTCGACTCGAAAAGCTCGATTATGACTCGATTAACGTGAGCTCGAATTGGCTCAATTACGGTTCGTTTGACCCTTTTTTTTATATATAACTTGCAGATCTTGTTTTACACAAATCAGATCCAATTTTTGGTAAATTTGCATCCAAATCAACATAAACAATGTATTACACAACAAATTATTCAATCCAATCAAAAAAAAAAAAAAAAAAAATTGTGTTTGCAGTTGTCAGCGATTGGGTAGTTCTTATTTTTGTGGGTGGCTGGGTATGATTTTAGGGAAATCGTTTTGGGGGAAATCGGGGTTTCTTGATGATTAGTAATGTGAAAATAGGGTTTATGATTTTGGGGTAATCATTTATGCAATTTGGGTAAGGGTTAATTTGCAATTTTTTTTAACCTTTTGCGTGTCAAATTACAAACATACCTAAAACTTGTATTTTTTGCAGAAAAACCCTAAATGAGCCACTATTGACTCGCGAGCCAAATCGAGTCAAGTCGGGGTAGACTCGAACTCGGCTCAATACCTAATTCGAGTCTTACTCGAGCCTGCTCGGCTCGATTAAACTTGAGTTGAGTTCGAGTATTTAACGAGTCGAGCCGAGCTGACTCGGGAGCGTCTCGGCTCGGCTGAGACCCCTATCCTCGATCATAAACATATTCTCCCAACTAGTTGAGTATGTCAATCAACGTCAATCAAGATCTCACCATTTATTCTAATAAAAAAGAACATAACATAATCAAAAATTCTTTATTCACTCAGGATTAAGGTCCATATACCTTGTTGCCAAGGTGTGAAATTTTAAGCTTTAGTTTCGATATTTGCACATAAGCTTTAAATTTCATGCGATCCTATTCAATGCATTCCAAATACACAAGTGTGTTTACCCAAACTCAACCCCTTGATGACTTGAGACTAGTGACTCCCTTAATTGAAGTAAACGACACACCACCCTCCTTATAAAGTGTCCAACTTTATTTATAGGTTTTGAACCCTTTCGGACTTTAATTAAGAACTATATCTCCCTTATATGAATCTCTCATATAAATAGTTCCTATCATTATTATAAGTTCTAGAACCTTACGATATGGCTTTATCAATGCATAAATGAATAATGTCTTATTTATCTATATTTATCATATTTATGGAAAATGAATCTGCTTGTAAAGCATAAATCCAAACAATATATGTGTGAAGAAAAAGAGAATAAGAGAATGAAAAAGGTTTTAGAATTCTAAATTTTTTATTGGATTAATGTTTACTAGAAAGAAGATCCTTATTACATAAATTCATAATGAAAATATTTTCAACAATTACCAAGCTAACTGAACACTACTACACATAATTTCAACAGATCAACAAGTATCCATCAATGTTTTAGAATTTTTGTTCACATTGATGTGGCGTAAAGAACGGTCATAACAGTGAAAGAGAAATTATTTTTCTTTCATTAGTTGTAGTTGGGCCTTTTTTTTTTTTTTTTTTTTTTTTTGATGATCAAGGTGTCCAGGCCAGCTTGCGCGCATCTTGACTAATCCTTGTGATCTATTGAATACCCTACAAATCTAATATTCTAAGGTAAGTCACATTTGTGGTAGATGCCCCAAGGTTCAAACATGGAAAGAGAAATTAATTTGTTTTCATTATTTGCGGTTGGGCCATATTGCCCAAAATCTTTTTTGCATGCTTATCAGTTAATTACATTATTTTTTTTATTATTTTCATGATGAATTGGGATATGGTAAAAATATGGCTACGTTTGGTACACTTTTTTAAATAGGATTTCTAAAATCCTATTATGAATATATAGGCGTTTGGATCATATAATGTTTTATTATAGAGAAATGTTATATTAATAGAAATATAGATTACTTTGAAAATTACTAGGAATGTTTAGGAAATATGTTTGGTTGGTTCGAATAAATTGGTATGTAATATGTTTGGTTGAGAAGATAAATGAGTGGGTATGTTATATAGATTATTAAATTGTTCTCCTTTTTAAATATTAACATAATATTGTTTTTTTATTATTTTTGGGATCATTTTTTTAACCCCCTACATTTGAAATTTTGCTAAAACACCCTAACCATATAAAACTTTAATTTGTAGCAAAATCAACCCCACCCACCCCAAGCCACTGCCAGCAGCCAACCACCACCAGCTGCCGCTGACAGTTGACTGTATATGGCTGGTTGTGCACCGGCAAAGCCATTTCCTGCCATAGATTATAGAACCATGGCCGTGAAACAGCCACAGATCTGGGTCATCTAGCCGTGAAAAGGCCAGATCTTTGGCTGTGCAACGACCATATTTCTAGCCAGATTTGGTTGTTTTTGGCCATGGATCACAAATCCATGGCCGAAAACAGCCTTATCGGGGCACGACCGGCCAGACCCCGCAGGTTGTGCGCCATTACAGCAACTGTTGCCGTCAGCTAGTGGTGGTGGCCGACGATGGTCTTGGGTGGCTGGGGGTATTTTGTTAACTTTTAAACTTTTTTGTGGTTGGGTGTTTTAGCTAATTTCTCAAATGTAGGGGGGTTGGGTAATTGTTATTTGGTAGACATTTTAGAGCAATTGTATCGAAATGGCATTTAATTAAGGGCCAAATAGGTATAAAAATCATGTTACTCGGTAATATTTTAATAACAGCCTCTAGGAGGGTATCTGATTACCCCCTACATTACCAATAGTAAACACTATTTGCAATAAAAGATACTCGTAATATTTTATTACTTGCAAACCAAATACAAGAATCTTGCAAAGTAAATGAACATTACCTTTGTTATCTTATATGCCCCGATCCAAACTCATGTGTGTTTGCTTCAGGGAATGTTGGATTACTGTGAATGTTATATTAATGGAAAGTTAGATTACCTTGAAGATTACTGTGAATCTTTAGGAAAATGTGTTTGGTTAGTTGGAATAAATTAGTGGGTTATATAAATGACTAAATTGCCCTCATTTTTAAATATTAATATAATATAATAATTAATTTTTCAATAATTTCTTTTAACCCCCAATATTTCAAATTTAGCTAAAACACCCCAACTTTATAAACTTTAATTTGTAACAAAATCACCCCCACCCACCTCAAGCCACTATCGACGGTGGTGGTATGCAATTTGTTTTAAATATAAGGGCATTATTGTCCAAAAACTTAATCAAATAGGGTAAAATTGTAATGGCAGATTAAAGTAAATTGTTTTTAAAACAAGGACATTATTGTCCAAAAATTTTATTAATAAGGGGTAAAATTGTAACAAAAAAAAAATTACCAAGTAATCTTAAAACACATAAGAAAATGAACGTAATCAGATTACCTCCTATGTTACCAATAGTAACTACTATGGTTGCGTTTAGATTAGGGGCATATAAAGGTGGAAAAATAACCCGCCCGGCTCGGCTCGGCTCAGCCCGTGGCGGGTTAAGCAACCCAGCCCACCTCTTGGCCAAAAGGGTTATCCCAGCCTAGCCCGCCAACCCTAACCCGGCGGGTTTTGGTGCAGGCTGGCCCGAATTTTTTTTTTTTTTTATTTCTTTTCTTTTGTGTAATTTTTTTTAGCTAACTTTTCAAATATCAATAATTCAATTAAATTAATTTTTTTTGTAACATTTGAAATTATTTTTTTTTACCTCCTATGTTACCAATAGTAACTACTATGGTTGCGTTTAGATCAAGGGCATATAAAGGTGGAAAAATAACCCGCCCGACCCAGCTCGGCCCGTGGTGGGTTAAGCAACCCAGCCGGCCTCTTGGCCAAAAGGGTTGGCCCAGCCTAGCCCGCCAACCCTAACTTGGCGGGTTTTGCTGTGGGCTGGCCCGAAATTTTTTTATTTTTTTTCTTTTGTGTAATTTTTTTTAGCTAACTTTTCAAATATCAATAATTCAATTAAATTAATTTTTTTTGTTAACATTTGAAATATTAATTCAATTTTAACACAATTAAATTGTAATATGAGAAAAATTAGATTTGTTCATTTATCAAAAAATAAAATAAGAAATTACAACAATTATTGCCTCGTTAAAAACCTTACCAAGAAAAACCCAATTGGGACAAAAACTTGGTAAGGAAAAAAGAGTGCAATAATTAACAATTAATTTACAAATTACAAAGTTACAATTTACAAAACAACTAATTTGAAGGTTCAGTAGGACCTCCCTCATTTGTATCATCTATATTACAAAATTGAAATGATTCTATTAAAGTATTGTCGACAACCTCGTATTGATCCTGATGGTGCGACTGTTCCCAATCTCGAAGACATGTGAGGACTTCAATCATTTTTTGTGAAAGTTTAGTCCTCCTTTCATTTAAAATTCTTCCACTTGCACTAAATATTTATTCGGATGAGACTGTTGAGCCAGGAACTGAGAAAACATCCAAGGCAAGTCTTGATAATACCGGAAAAATACATTTTCTGGTTTTCCAATATTCTAAGACATCAAAGTTGGCTCTTTGTTATGGATCTGCTGGTAGCACGTTGGGGGTTCCCAAATATTGGTAAAGCTCATTACTCAGTAGCTACATGGAGGACAATACATTCATTGTTGATGCTTCTGAAGAGGAGGCTGTGTTTCAGGTTCGGGTCCTCTTCGGCCTATTAAGTGCACTCCAGGAGTCGAAGTCTTCATTTGTTTCTACTGATGCTACTTGCTCAGGTATTTCGCTTTTTCGCTAGTTCCCATATATTTTCATATTGCAAATATGCCTCTGCAAGACACTCTCTTATCTCTCCTAGTTGATTGGCATATGCTTCGTCTCGTAAATTTTCACTTAACATGTCTAGACCATTTTCTAAACGTGCTAATTTAATTCTAGGATCAAATATGGCAGCTAAAGAATAAAGAAAATGAATGGGTTTCCAATATTTTTTAAATTTTAATTCCATTGCCTCTATTGATCCCGCTAAAATTTCATTGTTTCTGTTTTTTTAAATAAATATGAAATTTTTATAATTGTATGTATTACTAATGGACTAATAGGATAATACACATCATAAAGTTGTAAGGTGGATTGATAAAAAATTTGAAGGAAATGATGAAATTTTTAAGCTATATGCCAATCACTGTCTACCAAATAATGAGGACCCCTATTATTTGTTACAAAATAACTAATTAAATTTGCATAAGGTAAACATGAATCAAACATTAAATAAATACTATTCCATCTAATAGGCATGTCTAATGCAAAAGTTCTAGAAGACATATTTGATTTTATATAAGCATCTTGAAATTTAGTACTTCTTCTATTACTACTAGTAATCCAAGCTAAAGAATTCTTAATTCCATCAATATTATTTCTAATTTTTTTTATATCACTTTTCGCAATTAAATTAATAATATGACATGCACAGCATTGGTGAAAAAACTTCAAATTGTCATAAAAAATAAAATTTATTTTAAAAAAATCTATAGTTCTACTATTAACACTTGCATTATCTAAAGTTAAACTAATCACTTTGTGAACAACATCATAATCTTCTAAAACTTCAACAATTTTATTATAAATTTGTTGACCACTATGATCCACATCCATTAATCTAAATCCCAATAAAGAATTATTTAATTTACATTCGTTAGAAAAATAATGACTAGTCATACAAATATAATCTTGTTTAGCTCTACCACTCCAAATATCGGCGATTAGAGCCACACTAACATGACAACTATGTATTTTATTTTTTAATTCTAATTTCATTTTCCCAAACAATTTTATTAAATCATTTCTTGTTGCAGTTGTAGAATAACTTTTAAATACTGGAAAAAATGAATGTTTAATAAATCTTTCAAAATATTTATCTTCAGCCATATTAATAGGTTGATCAATTGCAGCAATATATAAAGCTAATTTTTCCCTATATACATCAGAATTATAATGCCAAGTAGTACCCATATTAGTTATTTGAGTTTGATTGATTTCTCTATTTCCATGTTAAGTAATATGTTTATTAGCATGTCTTTTTAAAGTACTAGTATCATTACCTGCATCAGCTTTATAAATATTTCCACAATACTGGCATCTTACTTTCTTCACTAAACTCCATTTTTTATCTCATAAAACTTATTGAAATGCACCCAAATGTCTGATGTGTGCCTGTCGTCAATTTCGATTGCAGTTGATGAACTCGCTTCTGCTTGAGATAGAGTTGGACGAGGACGACGATTACGAGGATGACTTCTAGAACCACCGGGTGCTGTAGCAGCATGGGAAGGAATGGTGGGGATATTATGAGGTGTATCGGATTCCAAGAATGGGATAGCGGGACTATTTAAATCTACTACATTTACGTTAGTAAATTCATGGGGACTAGGATAATTTCCTTTATCATCGAAATTGATGGGATGGAAATATCTATCCATTCTAGTTTAAAAAAAAATAATAATAAATAAATAAATAAATAAATAAAATTGGATATAGAAGAAATAAAGAATTAAAGAAGGAGAATTGGAATTTGGAAATATGAATTGAAAATTGCAAAAACTAATAAAAATTAAAATGAGAGCAAATGGACAACAAAGAGAATAATTGAGAGATTTCAATAGAGAGAATGAGAGAATTTGGGATGTGAGGAAATATGAGAGTTTAGGTCCTATTTATAGAAAAAAATGGGAAAAGAAAATGACCAAAAAGACCTCTCCAACTGCTAAAAAACGGCTATCTTTCAAGGGTAAAATGGGTATTTGCAAAAAAATTAATTTAATTTTTTTTAATTGTTTTTGTACAACCTACGGGTCAACCCGACGGGTTGGACGGGTTTTTAAAAAAAAAAAATATATATATATATATATAACCCATCGGGTTGCTGGGTTGGCCTATGAAGGCCCAACCCGCCCCGCGGGGTATACATGGGACCGGTTACGGTTGACCTGCCTAACCCGGCCCATTTGTTCCACCTTTAGCATATAAGATAATAGGGGTAATCTTTGTTTATTTTGCAAAATTCCTGTATTTGGTTTGCAAGTGATAAAATATTACAGGAATCTTTTATTACAAATAGTGTTTACCATTGGCAATGTGGGGGCTAATTCGATACCCTCCCCTAGGGGTGTTATTAAAACTTTACTGGGTAATCTGATTTTTAAACCTATTTTGCCCTTAATTAAATACCATTTCGAACACAATTGCCATCAAAAGTCTATCAAATAACAATTACCCAGCCCCTCTACATTTAAGAAATTAGGTAAAACACCCCAGCCACAAAAAAGTTTAAAAATTAACAAAATACCCTCAACCACCCAAGACCACTACTGACTGTTACTCACCATTGTTGGCTGTCAGCGTTAATCGCCGTAATGGCGCACGACTGGCGAGATCTAGATGGTCGTACACTGATAACGCCTTTTCCAGCCATGGATCTATGATCCATGGCCATTTTTATGCCGGTTCATGACCAAAGATGTGGTCGTGAAATGGCCAGATCTCTAGCCGTGAAAGGGCCATGGATTTGTGATCCATGGCTGGAAATGGTCAATCTTGCGTCGATAAGGCCTTTTCCAACCATGGATCACAAATCTATGGCCGAAAACGGCCAAATATGGCCGTTTCTATGGTCGTTTCACGACAAAAGACGTGGCCGTGAAAAGGCCAAATCTTTGGCCATGAAACGACAATGTGATCCATGGCTGGAAATGGTCGGTCGTGTGCCGATAAGGTCTTCTTCGGCCAAATCTAGCAGTTTCTATGGTCGTTTCACAACCAAAGATGTGGTTGTGAAATGGCCACAAATCTAGTCGAGAAACGACCATGGATTTGTGATCCATGGCCGAAAATAGCTTTGTCGATGCATGGCCGACCATATACAGCCAGTCGTGCGCCATTCCGTCGATTGCCGGCGGCAACCAGCAGTGGTGGCTGGCTGCCTACAGTGGCTTGAGGGTGAGTGGGGGTGATTTTGCTACAAATTAAAGTTTTATATGGCTAGGTTGTTTTAGCAAAATTTCAAATGTAGGGGGTTAAAAGAAATGATTCAAAAAATAATATTATATTAATATTTAAAAGGAGAGCAATTTAGTAATCTATATAACATACCCACCCATTTATTCTCCCAACCAAATATATTATTCACCACTTTATTCGAACCAACCAAATACATTTCTTATACATTCCCAATAATCTTCTAGGTGATCTATCTTTCTGTTAATATAACATCCCCTTATAATAAAACATTATATAATCCAAACGCTTATTGGTTTTAGAAGATTACCGGAATCTTATATTACTTAACAACCAAACATGGTAATCAAGTAATATAAGATAACATTACCTCAGTAATTCAATATTACTTCCAACCAAACACACCCTTAGAATCTTAACTCCATCCAACCTTTGATAAATTCAAAAGGGTATAATCGTATTTTCCCTCGCCTATATTCTTTTTTTCTTTTCTCCCCCTCTTTTTTTTTTCCCTTTCATTCTCTCCCTCACCATTGAATTACCATCACAACATTTGAACCAAAAACAAAAAAACTATAGCTGCGTTTGGTACACTTTTCATACTCTATTATATTCTATTATCTTATCCAATCCAATGAAAAACGTGCTTATTTTAATATTGACTATTCAATTCAAAATCCAATCATATTCTATTCAACTCAAAACATTTAACAATTATCTTTCACAATAAAAGTTTATAAATTAACAAAAACACCCCCACCCACCGAAGCCACTATCACTCACCAACAGCCACTACCACCGCTGGTGCCGGAACGACGCATGACCGACTGAATCAAGCCGATCGTGCATCAATCTTTCCTTTTCCAGCCAGATCCACCATGGATCTAGCCTTTTCCGGCCAAATCCATCGACTAGATTGGTCGGTCGTGCGTCGATCTTTCCTTTTTCGGCCAGATCTACAGTGGATCTAGCTGTAGATCTAGTCAAAAAAGGCAAGATCGACACATGACCAATCAAATCTAGCGGGTCGTGTGCCATTCCAATGACTGACGACCATTGTCCGATGATGGTGGCTGACTGCCAACAGTAGCTTGCGTGGGTGAGGTGTTTTTGTTAATTTATAAAATTTTATTATGCGGGGGTGTTTAGCTAAATTAACAAATATGGGGAGTTAGAAAATAATCTAAATATTTTTAGAAAATGTTTTCCAATAATGTACCTAACAAATTCTCAGAATCTATTAAGGGATAATTGATTAATTTTTGAAACAATTGGGAGAGTTGTCCGTGAGGGAGGATTTGGAAACTATAGGGGGCAAACTGATTTTTAGTCTTAAAGAAAGCATGGTGACATCACATCCAAATTTCCAAATCTTAGAGGCGTGTCAAATGTTCAACTAGTTGAGTGTTGTGTCGTGTCGGCTTCCCCTTACCAATGGTTTCAGTTTGTGTTACTATCCATCCCACAATAGAGTAAAAAGAAAAATCATCTGACAAGTAATCAAGTTGTTTCAAGAAATGGAAAATGAAGAGAAATTTTACAATGAGAGGCGAAGCTTGATAGGAGGCAGTAATAAAACTTTGAAGAAATCTTGTTTTGCCCTAATAAACAACCTTGATGATGGCTGCCTTATGCATATTTTTAGTTTCTTATCGCCTATTCCAGGTGAATTCTCTTAACTTGGTTTAAATTCTAGCTTATTTGTCTTTAATTAAGCTATTTATGTACTGGGAATTTTCGAGCTAATTGTTTGTTTTCTAGCATGTATGGTAGGGTTTTCTGTTGGGAATGTGATTTTGGAAAATGGGTTTTGAAATTTATCTTCCTTTTGAAGATTTTGTAGTTTGAGGATGATATATATTTGATAATTATGTATTCCTCCTGTATTTTAAGGGTTGGAAGAAATCTAAATGTATATGTTTGAATGGGTTTGTGGTAAAAGTTGTTTATTCTAGGGCACTAAGCTTTTCAGGTAAAAACAAAAAATCTGTCTCATATACTGCAAGTTTTGAAGTTCTAGGAGCAGTGAAAGTATTTTAGTTGTTTAGTTGATTAGTGTGACTTTGTTATTAATTATATATTTTTCCCATTACCTTGAGTATTTTAATGGGTGCTGCATTAGTATCAGGTTCTATCTTGGTGCGTTTAACTTCTACGAAAGATAATAGCTTCAACATTTCTGTGATTGAATAAAATACTGTTGAATCTGTAATATGATATGTTTTCACTGCTGGGATGTAAGATTGGTCATTTAAATTGGAGGAATCTAATCCAGTAAAATAACTTCATACTGAAAAAATCAATACCATATATTTATAATTTTGTTATGCAAGTGTGCTTGTGATGATTGTTTAGCATAAGATGTGTGTTTTGAATGTTAATATGGTAAAATCCCTATCTCTTTAAATTGTCTAAATCAACTTCATAACTCTGAAATTATGTATAGCATCATTTTGTGCAATCCCTTTCACAAATTACTATGGAGCTTTGCAGATCGATATAACACCGCCCTCGTTTGCCACAGATGGCATTACTTGGCGTGTCATCCTCGCATGTGGCTGCGAGTAGATCGGTTCATTAAAGATTTATCAGAGCCCGGAGTTTTCCCAGATCTACAAAAAGCTGTAACTGCAGCAAGGTTTGTAAAGCTGCAAATTGCCTCTGCATGATTCTTGAGATATAATAGTCTAAAATAACTTGTTTATCACATTGTTCCTCTTAGACCTGGCGACACCATTTTAATTTCATCAGGCGGCAGTCATCTTGCCTGTAATATTCAGATAAGAAAACCACTGTGCCTGGTATGTTACTAGTTTATTTCTTCAAAAATGGTTTCATGTTTGTATTTTTAAAATAAAATACAGTGTGGTTCGTTTCCTATAAAATTTTTAGAGCAGGTTTAACTTTGCATTATTTCCATTATTATTTTTGTTACCAGCTATATACCCTGTTAACTAACAGGTCTGTGTTACCTTCTATTGTACACTGAAAAATTGGAGAGGTATCTCAATTTAACTTTTGAATGGCATGAAAATTAAGTTTGAGAGGAAAGCATCTCGCTATAATTGGTTCCATCCATTTGTTATGTCTTTTTTGTAACAAGCTTTAAAACATGTTTGAGCACAAAATATAGTTACTAGTTCTAAAAATATGAAATGGGAATCTTAAGTCCGGTCGATCATTATGCTTTCCATGATTCAAACTTGAATAATTGAATCAATTAGCACTGACATGAGCTAGAACCATCTCTGATGTTCTGGGTGATTTTTGCCTTATGGAGCTACTGCTAACATTCAACCCTATCCTATTTGCTGGAATATGTCTGTAGATGTAAGTTGAATGTTTCATTGTTGCCCTGAATCTCTTCTCTCTATTATTGATAGGGGACTTTACTAATTACTAACTATTCTGGTGTTGCACTTGAAATCGTATTTGCCTGTCAATTGTGCATCTATGCCAGAACTGTTGAGTTCAATTTTCCAAAATTTAGTTGATTTAGTTACAGGGTACTGCATAGCATGAATACATTCATGGTCTATTCCCATTTTTTTGTGAGCCTTAATTCTTCCGTGGTGAAGGAATCAATTCATATATTCCATAATATTTGAAAAATATTTAATTTGACTAAAATCACATTGAGGAACAACAAATTTGCTTTCAGCTGGAAGTGGACTAATATTACTTGTTTGCTCAGTTTCTTGCCTATTGGAAGTTGGAACCCACTTCTTTGTTTTATTGCAAGAGAGAAAAAAAAAAAAAAGACTTATTTTGAAATTTTTATCGATTTCTTTTTCACTGTGACAACTTATCTTTTTTAGATTGGAGGAGGTGAGCTTCCGGATGAAACAACCCTCATATGCTCTCGAGGTTCAGACAGGTTTGTAAAATTTTTTGGTGATTATCTACTTTCAGGAGCATCTAATATTGAAGGGATATGCCTATAGTGAAAGGTGATGCCTTTTAATGTATAAGACTTAATCATGGCTCAGAAGTAGGCAGATCTAGGGATGTGTCATACTGCAAGACTTACATTATGTACACAGATTATATTTACATAAATGATATAACAAATCAAGACATAATTTGACATGCACTGGCTACTCATTGCATGGCATTCCTGTATATTTTAAGGTTAAGTGATTTTATTTCAAACTGTATCTCTAGAATTTTAATCCAAAAAGCTTAGAGTGGGATCCAACCAAAAACACTATACGGTTGTCATCATAAGCAACAAATTTTAGTTCCCACCACTTGTTTTGTTTAAGCAGTGCCTTGGAGCTTCTATCGACCTGTAAGCTAGCAAACTTAACTGTGAAGGCAGAGCTTGGTTGCTGCTTGCTCCATAGGGGTGGAAGGCTTACCATTGACGGTTGTATACTTCAATGTGAGTCGAATCCTTTGGATTATCTCTCGTGCCCAATTGTCAGTACAGCTAAAAGCTGTGTAACACAGTCTCTGATGAAAAGTAAAGGTGATAGTGTTTCTGTTCTGCAAACTCGAATTGAAGGAGGTGCAAAGGCAGTTTTGACTAGTGGAGATCTAGTTCTGCAGCGAGTTCGAGTTATTTATGCTAGAACTTATCTGTATTTCTGGTTTGATGTAGACCATAAGTGATTACTGTATTGTATTTTCTTTGCATTGCATGTAAATTATCCATTGTTCAAAAGTTACTTTTGATTTCACATACTGGTGTCATCTTTATCATACTTTTAGAATTACTTTTAGAATTATTTTGTAACTTATTATATTAAAGTGATTGATCTACCTCATCTAATTACATACTTATTTCATCAATTTCTGCTCTTAAACTTAGTAATTGGTGCTTTAATTATGTGTTCCAAAGCTTATGTCCATATCTTGTTTTTGTGTTGTGCATTAACACAATGAATTGATTATGCTAGGAAATGGTATTGGCATTTATAAATGGAATGACGTTGTAGGGGTGAGCACAGGTAAAAGGTAGAATCAGAATTGACCCTATTAGGGTTCAGTTTCGGTTCCAATTCTGGAAAATTGGAATCGAGAATCGGAATTGGAACTAGAACCGGAATCGAGTTTCGGGTATTTGAGTATGAATTAGGACTAAATTATAATTTTTGTAAACTATTGGGGGTATATTGTAATTTTTGGGGGTGTATTTGCATTTTTTTAAAAGTAGGGGGTAATAAATTACTTGGGTACCCAGAACCGAAACCGATTGGTTTCGGTTTCGGTTCCTAATCTTAGGAGCTGATCAGTTTCGGTTCCAATTTTAGTTCCTTTAAAAAATGCAGGGTACTTAAAACTGATCACCGCTAGTTATTGGCACTCCTTAATACCCACCAAACTAGTTTTCATTAAACCATTGTATTTATATTTATTAAATTGAACATTAACTTTTATTACAATACTCCTAATTATACTAATGAGTTATTTTCATCTTTGCATAACAGATTTTTCGAATCTAAATGATAGCAACCATTGTAAACAAAGTCTCTACATCAGTGTTTTAAAACTCGGTTTAGCCCAACTGCTTGAACAAGTTCAACTGGGACCTAGGGCTTTCACCAAGCCAGGTTATCAATTTTACTATTCATCGAAAGCCTAGAAATTATGACAACAATGAATGAACAATTGAAGGTTGGGATGCTGAGGGTTTTAAAGAGGAAGAGCTGGTGAGTGCATGGTGGCGACGGAGGTGCTTTTCGGTGAGTGAATCGACTGAAAATCGCAAAAATAAATGGCCAGGCGAAATGGGGAGGAGTGAGATGTATTTTGGTCAGGAGGCTGAGGGGAGTGTTTTCGTCGCCAGAAACAAGCCCTATTTGCCCTGGTTTGTTGACGCTGGTGGTGGTGTTTGGGGTGTTTTTGCAAGATTTTAAACTTATAGGGACTTGTAGAATTTTCAAGGTTGTTTTTGTTTAATTTCAAATTTTAGACACCAGGTGGGTCAAACCGGTCAACTTGAGATCCGACCACTTTGCCAGGTTTTATCCCCGATTGGTTATTAAAGCATTGCTCCAAAGCAAAAACTCAATTTTGGCATTTACTTCGTTGAATGATGGAAACGGGAACAGAGACAGGTATGGGAAATGAGAATGGGAATGGGAATGTGAATGGGAATAATATGAAGAAATAAAATATGATTACGTCGTTTACTTTTACAATAATGCTAAATATACAAAGAAATCTTACAAAAATTTATGTACAAAGTGATGTGGCAAGAAATGAATGGAAGAGTAAATATGATAAGTTTGACTTTTTGTGTTCACTCTTCCTTTCATTTCTTACCACATTACTTTGTATATAAATCTTTGTAAGATTTCTTTATACATGTAATATTACTCTTACTTTTAACCATGAATAGTAATGGAGTACAATAAAATCTTGCTATTTTAAATTTTTTGGGCGAAAATATCATCCAATGGAATTCATTAAAAATTAATTAGATAAAACTTAGCCCATAGTTTAAAATTATTTCATAAAACATTTATATTAAATTTAGATGATATCATTAGAAATAATATAATATTAATTTATTTAATTTAATATAAATATAATTTTTTTTATGGAAATAAAATATAAAATTATTTCCATAAAAAAAATTCAAAATCGATCAACCGTCAATCAACAATTTTGACCGTTGGCAGAATCTTTCGGATGATGTCATAGCTAGCACATGATGGACAATCAGCCAACAATATATGGATTTGACTGGCAAAGTCGCTGGAGATGATGTCACGTGCATGGCAGAAATAGAGGTGGAAAAGGGGCCCGGCCTGTGGCCTATTTGTATAAAAGGGTCAACCCAACCCGACTCGCCAACCCTAATCCGATGGGTTTTTGTGCGGGTCAGGCCGAGCTGGCTAGACAAAAAATTATTATTATTTTTTTATTTTTTTAATGTTTTTTTCTTTTGTGTAATTTGTTTTAATTAATTTTTTAAATATCAATTAAATTAAATTAATTTTTGTTTAATTAACATTTCAAATATTAATTCAATTTTAATACAATTAAATTGTAATATAAGCAAAATTAGATTTATTCATTTATCAAAAAATAAAATAAGAAATAAGAAATTACAATAATTATTTCCTCGTTAAAAACCTTACCAAGAAAAACTCAATTGGGACAAAAACTTGATAAGGAAAAAAGAGTGCAATAATTGACAGTTAATTTATAAATTACAAAGTTACAATTTACAAAACAACTAATTTGAAGGTTCATTAGGACCTCCTTCATCTGTATCATTTAAATTATAAAATTGAAATGATTTTATTAAAAGTATCGTCGACAACCTCGTATTAATCTTGATGACGCAACCATTCCTAATTTCAAAGACATATGAGGACTTCAATCATTTTTTGTGAAAGTTTAGTCCTCCTTTTATTTAAAATTCTTTCACTTGCACTAAATGTTTATTCAGATGAGACAGTTGAGACAAAAACTAAGAAAACATTCAGGGCAAGTCTTGATAGTACCCAAAAAAATACATTTTCTAGTTTTCCAATATTCTAAGACATCAAAGTTGGTTATTTGTTGTGGATCTACTGGTAGCAAGTTAGGGGGTCCCAAATATTGGTGAAACTCGTTACTCTGCAGCTGCATGGAGGACATTATATTTGTTGTTGATGCTTCTAAAGAGGAGGCTATGCTTCGGGTTCGGGTCTTCTTCTGCCCATTAATTGTACTCCAAGAGTCGAAGTCGAAGTCTTCATTTGTGTCTTCTGCTGGTACTTCCTCGGGTATTGCACCTCTTTGCTAGTTCATATATCTGCTTTCATATTGTAAATATACATTTGCAAGACACTATCTTATCTATCCTAGTTGATTGGCATACACTTCTTCTTATAAATTTTCACTTAACATGTCTAAAACATTTTCTAAACCCACTAATTTAATCATAGGGTCAAATATGACAACTAAATAATAAAAAAAAAGGAATGGATTTCCAATATTTTTAAATTTAAATTTCATTGCTTCTATTGGTCCCGCTAAAATTTCATTGTGTCTGTTTCAAGCAAATAAATTTGAAATTTTTAAAATTGTATGTATTACCAATAGACTAGTAGGATAATATACACTTGAAAGTTTTAAAGTGACAAGATAAAAGGCTTTAAGAAAAGAATGAAATTTTTGAGTTATATGTCGATCACTCTCTACCAAATAATGAGAACCCCTTTACTTGCTACAAAAGAACTAATTAAATTGACATAACGTAAATATGAATCAAGCATTAAATAAGTATTATTCCACCTAACTGGCATGTCTAATGCAAAAGTTTTAGGAGACAAATTTGAAGTTTTACAAGCATCTTGAAATTCAAAATTTCTTCTATTAGTACTAGTAATCCAAGCTAAGCAATCTTTAATTCTATCAATATTATTTCTAATTCTTTTCATACCAATTTTTACAATTAAATTAATAATGTGACATGCACAGCATTGGTGAAAAAACTTCAAATTGTCATAAAAAATAAATGAATGAATAACTTTTTAAATCCTGGAAAAAATGAATGTTTAATAAATCTTTCAAAATATTTATCTTCAGCCATGTTAATAGGTTGATCAATTGCAGCAATATATAAAGCTAATTGTTCCCTATATACATCAGAATTATAATGACAAGTAGTACCCATATTAGTTATTTGAGTTTGATTGGTTTCTCTATTTCCATGATGATTTATATGTTTACCAGCATGCCTTTTTAAAGTACTAGTACTATTACCTGTATTAGCTTTATAAATATTTCCACAATAATTGCATCTTGCTTTCTTCACTTGAACTCTATTTTCTGTCTTGTAAAACTTTTTGAAATGCACCCAAACGTCTTATGTGTGCTTGTCGTCAGTTCTGGTAGCTGCAGTTGATGAACCTGCTTCTACTTCAGATGGAGTTGGACGAGGACGATGATTACTAGAACAACCTCTAGAACCACCGGGAGCTGTAGCAGCATGAGGAGGAAGGGGGGAATATTATGAGGTGTATCAGATTCTGAGAATGGGAAAGTGAGATTGTTTGAATCTACTGCGTTTATGTTAGTAAATTCAAGGGGACTAGGATAATTTTCTTCATCATCGAAATTGATGGTGGGATGGAAATATCTATTCATTCTAGTTTAAAAAAAAAAATGGATATAAAAGATCTAAAGAATTAAAGAATGAGAATTGGAATTTGGGAATATGAATTGAAAATTGCAAAAACTAATAAAAATTACAATGAGAGCAAATTGACAACAAAAGATATTTGAGAGATTTTTATAGAGAAAATGAGAGAATTTGGGATGTGAGGAAATATGAGAAGTTTAGGTCCTATTTATAGAGAAAAATGGGAAAAAAATGACCAAAATGACCCCTCAAATTGATATAAAATAGCTATATTTAAACAGTAAAAGGAGTTTTTGCAAAAAAAAAAAAAAAAAAAAAAAATTAATTTTTTTCGCCAACCTGCCGGGTTGGATGGGTTTAAAAAAAAATGACATGTCGAGCACTGTTTTAAAAACCGGACTGGCCGGTCCAACTGGTTGGACCGTGAACCGGTCACGTGTCCGGTTCAAGTCACCCTCAAACCCGTTAATATGCATTGAGCCATTTTAAACCGGTTGAAAACCAGATAATATGAGTGAACCGTCGGTCCAACCGGACTGGCAAAAAAACCGGTCCACAATTTAAATCCCTAATACGCGACAATCGTCTTCTCTTTCACGCAGCCCATTCTTCTCTTCTTCTTTGTCACGCAGCGTCGCAGCCTTTCTTCTCTTCTTCTCTGTCATGCAGCGTCGTAGCCCTTTCTCATCTTCTTCTCTTTCAGTCTTTCTCACGAAAATTTCTCATCAAACACTCTGATCTCTGCGAAAATTCTCACGGTTTCGGCTCTGTCTTCTGTTCTCTCTGAAATCCCACCCAAATCGCATCTGAACTCGTCGGAAATCGACGACGACGTCTTCCTCCCTTGTCGAAAATCGACAACGTCTTCCTCCCTCGCTGGAAATCGACGGTGACAGCTCCATTCGTCGATCCAGGTAACGCCATTCCTCGCTCCCTTTACATTTAAGTTAACACCCTTTTCATTTTTCAATCTATAGAACTGTGGTGGTTGTATTAACATGATCTTGAGGATGGTTCTGCTTTGATTCAAGTATATTTGCACAAAAAAAGTGCAGGGAATTTAATTAGTGCATTGCACCAAACAGAGCCTAATCAATAATGTCACTTTCCATGATGTTACTTGCCTCCAAAGATCATTCTATCTATTGGATCATTTAACATAAAGTGTTTTTTGGCAATTTTTTTCTTTCATTAAGATTAATTTTAAATTGTCAAAAGCGTCTTAGCTCATGTGTTACGTTTCTAAATTTGATTCCTATCGTATCATATGATCTATTTGAATTTTAAAATAAACTCTCAGTTTCTTCACACAAACTCCATATCTGCCGGCATTTGAAGCTCTCTCTTACTCTTTCTTAGCATGAAGCGATCACTATTTGAAAGTAACAGCAAACTGGATGGAATTAATGACAACGTTAATTGAAGTCTCAACTCCATTGTTTCAAGGACTATATATGTGATATGTTCCCCACAAATAATTAGAACCAGATATTATAAGTGTTGGGATCTTTTAATTTCTGTAGAACTAGATATTGATGTTAAAAATCAGTCCTTGATTGATTCCACTACAGAAAGTTCAATGCTCTACCATTGATTGGATGTAGAGTTTGCAATATTTTTTTGAAAATGCTAATACATGACCAAGAGTTTAAACAAAGATGAAAATTGCTTTTGGTAAGAGACTGTAGATGATTAAGTAATTGGATTAGCTAGTATAGATAATCAGGTCATAAAAAGCTTCCCTTAGCCGATAGTTGTTATGATAGTTTTTTTTGCATTCTGAGGCTTGCTCCTGTTAGCATAAGCTCATGAAAGACTATCAAAAAGTAACTTGAAGGAAGAAGCATTAGGAGCCTAACTTCTGACTAGACCTTGCCTGTGAATCTGCATTAGTGTCTTTTCAATCAGCAGGTTTTGGTGGGGCACTGGAGATGAATTTGCGTAGATGGTGGTGATGGTTATGATGATGATGATGGTGATGAATTTTGATGCTAGTGTGTGAAGCTCAATCAATATAGAGACAAATCAAAGAAAAAACACTTGCATCAAATGTTTTGTTATTAATTAGTATGTATTTTGACATTTAATATGTAAATACAACATCATATTTGGATTTGGACTTTAAATTGTTGTTAAATACTTAAATTATGTTAGGATTGTTGTTGAATTTGAACTTTGAATCATATTGGATAGTAATTAAGTTGTTATTGTCTTATTAAAAAATAGAAATCTAAAAAAAAAAAAAAAGTTTTTTTTAAAAATGTGCTGACGTCATCATGATGTGTGATGACATCACCGGTCCAATCGGTTGGACCGATTGAACCGTGACTTGGCCATCAGAGCGGGTTGCCTGTCGGTCTGGTTTTTAAAACAATGATGTCGAGTCGTCTGGTTAGCCTATGAAAGCCCAATCCGTCCAATGGAGGATACCCGAGCCGGATTAAGATTGACCCACCTAACTAAGCCCATTTTTCCCACCTCTAGGCAAAAATAAAAAATAAAAAATAAAAATAAAGATTTCAATGACGATGACGATGTTGATTGAGTCAACAATGGTGGCCAATCGGAGATGGTGGTGGTTACAGTGGTGTGGCATAATAATAATTTAATTTTTTATTTTAATAATTAATAAATTATAAAATAATTAGAATTAATAAATTATTTTAAGAGCAATAGTGGAAAAATAAATTAAAACAGGGGCAGGAAAGAATTTTAGCCTTTCCCCTGCCCTTTAAATACCCATTCTTTCCAAATTTGGGACGGAATTCCCCCTCCTCCCTTATCCCAACAACCCCACCCCCCACAATATTTGGGGAATGAGCATTGCCTTGAAATGCTTGTTCCCCAAAACTCCGCTAAACTAAACGGTGGAACGAGACACTCCCATTCCACCAAGGTAAACATGCCAAATGAGTTTTGGACGGCCGAATGAATAACGATTTCGAAATAGTTGAATTGACAATAAAATAATTATCTCTAAACTTCCTCTCAAATTAATTGGATTGAATTTATCAATAACCAATAATTTTCTTTATAGTTTTCATTAAAAAAATTATATATTATTTAAACCAAATAAAAAATCTGGTCATCAATGGCTTAGTAAAATGCTTCGTATTCTTATCTATACTGATTACTGAACAGCATTTTAGATGAGAAAATTAACAAAGTTCGATAATTTCCATTCTTCTGATCTATCACTTCACCATGAAGACAGTCCTCATACAAAATTTAAAGAAATTTTTATAACAAAACCTAGGGATAGGAAAAATACATGTCCTTCAAATTGTTTCACTTGCTCNAATGATTTCGAAATAGTTGAATTGACAATAAAATAATTATCTCTAAACTTCCTCTCAAATTAATTGGATTGAATTTATCAATAACCAATAATTTTCTTCATAGTTTTTATTAAAAAAATTATATATTATTTAAACCAAATAAAAAATCTGGTCATCAATGGTTTAGTAAAATGCTTCGTATTCTTATCTATACTGATTACTGAACAGCATTTTAGATGAGAAAATTAACAAAGTTTGATAATTTCCATTCTTCTGATCTATCACTTCACCATGAAGATAGTCCTCATACAAAATTTAAAGAAATTTTTATAACAAAACCTAGGGATAGGAAAAATACATGTCCTTCAAATTGTTTCACTTGCTCAGGTTTCTCCATTAATCTTTTCAACATAGATAAAAGGAAAAAGAAAGAAATTTGTCCTAAGTTTGTCTAGGATGTTTTCATTAAGGAAAATAATAGAGTTACCGAAAAGTTTACACCGAATTTGTGCACCGAATGACGTGACAAAATCCTTACCGTTGATTAATATTAACTGATAATAAATAAACGGTCAAGATTTTGTCACGTCATTTGGTACACAAATTCGGTGCGCACCCATCAGTAACTGTAACATTACTCTTTCATTAATAGATTAACAAGAAGTAATCTCTACAAATAACGATTTTATTGTCCAGAAACGATAAAATACAATTTCTAAAATACTTTTCAGATTTAAAACTTTTAAAAAAATCTCAGCAAAACAAGTTTTTTTAAATCACGAATAAGTCCTATTAATTTGTAACCAAATGAAATAAACAAAATAAAAAGTGCTTAAAATTAGACTAAAATGCAGCACTAAGATACTAGAAGATTACCAACCCAGACACAATCTGCCATGAAATTTTCAGCTACACACTATATAAACTATCCATATGTGATAATTATTGATACAAAATACATCGCTTGGCCTTTCGGCACTGATACAATCACAAAAATTACCTCCTATTAGTTCACTTCTTTCTCTCACTTTAGATGTTCCTCTCCTTTTAACTTAGTCATAATCACAAAAATGTTCATCCCTTTCTTTAACTTTGTCCAAGTTCACGCCATCGCGTATCTCTGGACCTGCATCAACACTCATTCTCAAGTCGATGATTTGAAACTTCATCCTCAAAATCAAAAGTTCTTTTTGCAGTAAAATCCTTAACAACCTGAAAATCCACAGCACTATGAAGATTTGAACGGATTAAGCTCATCATAATTCAACTTTTTTTTTTTTTTATAAGAAACTATAAGATTGTATTAAAAATCAAAATGCAAGGAAAATTGTCTTCGGACCAATTGTCCACAAAGAAACCCAAAAGCAAGGGAAACAAATTATAATTTAAGGAATAATCATCCCTCCCTGGATGAATACTAAAAACTATACAAGATCAACACAACGTCACAACCCCTTTCCAATTCAGATGAATCTTGAAACGTCCAAGGCAACTACAACCCAGAGGCAAGCAAGAAAGCAAATTCTATCCTATTAATTACTACTGTTTTCTTCTTTTTAGTTACCAGCAAAATTGTTTATTTCTTTCAAGCCAAAACATCTAAAAGAATAGCTGAAAGAGCACATCTCCTAAGAGTTTTGACTCTCTTTCCTCTTCCAAATTCATAAAGAGAGCATTACAAGAACCAAAAATAGCCCACATTCAATATAGGCTCTTGCTCATAAATTATAGGCCACAACACAGGTAAAATATTATGAGAGAGGCTTATGTATTCGAAATTCTTTGAATACATAAATTATGGGAAACTTTCTTTGAATAACTTCTCTTGTATTGATTTTTCCCAGAGCCAAGCCCAAACAAATCATTGAACCTTGGGAGTGTATTTCACCTTTCAAATCATATTGAAAGAACTTAACATTAGAGGCACGAGCAGAAGATTACCTATCCAATATAGGGTAAAAAAAAAAAGTAATTCAAGCTCAATTCCCAGCAGTAGGTCTTCGTTGCACAACCAAATCATCAGCCGAATAATAATCAGCAATAAGTCGATACATGTATGAAGGATTATGCCCTCCTCTGTGAAGTAAAGACAGATTAGTGACAGTTTATAGCAAATTAAGTATAGAAGAAAATATAATTGAGAAATATCAATAGTTACAAGTAGATTATAAACATGAAGCATCCACAACAGACATGGTATTCTTTATGAGGAAACAAGTTCACATGAGCTATCAAAATCAGTATTTACTAGTTTAAATGTATAAATATGGCAGTTTAAATTATAAAAAAAAAAAAAAAAAAAAAATTGCAGATTACATAAAAAAACATCAAATATACATCATACAGAAAAATCACATAAAAATTCTGGATTTCTCAAGTCCCATGCAGTTCTAGAAAACAGTCGGAACTTACGTGTCAGTAATAAAAAGACTAACAAGCTTTGGTGGCACATAATCAAATGTTGGATTGACAACATGAAGAAGAGGGGACCCCGTGCCACTTCCGAAATCCAAGCAATCTGAGAATTCTCCAAAATCCAGCAGTTCAGAAGGAGATCTCAACTCATTAAGCAATACTTCAGGATTGTGAGGATACAGGGGGCACAACTGTCACATAGTCCAAAAAGCACTAATCAGAAGGCCAGAACAAAACACAATTTAAAGTATAAGGTTTCAGAAAGTATCCAATAAGAGAGTTGGTACACATAGTTAAATGAAGATTAAGCAATAAAAACATTATTTCCATACAGGTATGTTGATATATTTGTACATTATTCACAGATACATACATAAAACCAGGCATGCTTGCAATACAGACCATTGTCTCTAAATATGTTTATGAATCAATGAATGTATTTGTATGCATACATGCAAAAGCAGTGCATTACATTCAAACCAGAGATGGTAAATTTCCATTCCCTGTAAAATAAGCATGCCCTAAGACAAACATAACTAAAGTTACTTAATTCTAAGAAAAACCTAATTATAAAAAATAAAAATTCTAAGATAAAGTTAGTCAAGATAAACTTTACTCATAACACGTTCTTTCCTAAATAAATTTCATTATTTCAACATCAGTCATGTCCATATACCAATCTCAAAATCACATGTCCATATACTTGGTAAAGATTTCCAACAGATGAAGAACTTAGCACTACACAAAAAGCATGAACTGTCAAAATAAAATTTATATGTATATCCACATTTTTCTTTATGAAATTTTTGCACCACATAAACAATTAATGAGCATCTTCATTCCAATCTAGTATACAAACAAACAAGAAAATTCAGCAATGGCAACCAAACAAAATTGCTTTGCATTATTTTACTATAATTTCCAGTGCAATTTTGTTATCATGCCAAATTACCTTGTGACTGCCAGCAAGAACCACAAAAGGTACAGCATGCTTCTNAAATATAATTGAGAAATATCAATAGTTACAAGTAGATTATAAACATGAAGCATCCACAACAGACATGGTATTCTTTATGAGGAAACAAGTTCACATGAGCTATCAAAATCAGTATTTACTAGTTTAAATGTATAAATATGGCAGTTTAAATTTTTTTTTTAAAAAAAAAATTGCAGATTACATAAAAAAACATCAAATATACATCATACAGAAAAATCACATAAAAATTCTGGATTTCTCAAGTCCCATGCAGTTCTAGAAAACAGTCGGAACTTACGTGTCAGTAATAAAAAGACTAACAAGCTTTGGTGGCACATAATCAAATGTTGGATTGACAACATGAAGAAGAGGGGACCCCGTGCCACTTCCGAAATCCAAGCAATCTGAGAATTCTCCAAAATCCAGCAGTTCAGAAGGAGATCTCAACTCATTAAGCAATACTTCAGGATTGTGAGGATACAGGGGGCACAACTGTCACATAGTCCAAAAAGCACTAATCAGAAGGCCAGAACAAAACACAATTTAAAGTATAAGGTTTCAAAAAGTATACAATAAGAGAGTTGGTACACATAGTTAAATGAAGATTAAGCAATAAAAACATTATTTCCATACAGGTATGTTGATATATTTGTACATTATTCACAGATACATACATAAAACCAGGCATGCTTGCAATACAGACCATTGTCTCTAAATATGTTTATGAATCAATGAATGTATTTGTATGCATACATGCAAAAGCAGTGCATTACATTCAAACCAGGGATGGTAAATTTCCATTCCCTGTAAAATAAGCATGCCCTAAGACAAACATAACTAAAGTTACTTAATTCTAAGAAAAACCTAATTATAAAAAATAAAAATTCTAAGATAAAGTTAGTCAAGATAAACTTTACTCATAACACGTTCTTTCCTAAATAAGTTTCATTATTTCAACATCAGTCATGTCCATATACCAATCTCAAAATCACATGTCCATATACTTGGTAAAGATTTCCAACAGATGAAGAACTTAGCACTACACAAAAAGCATGAACTGTCAAAATAAAATTTATATGTATATCCACATTTTTCTTTATGAAATTTTTGCACCACATAAACAATTAAGGAGCATCTTCATTCCAATCTAGTATACAAACAAACAAGAAAATTCAGCAATGGCAACCAAACAAAATTGCTTTGCATTATTTTACTATAATTTCCAGTGCAATTTTGTTATCATGCCAAATTACCTTGTGACTGCCAGCAAGAACCACAAAAGGTACAGCATGCTTCTGTGCGGCCAGTGCTACCATATTCAACCCAACAGGTGCTATAACCCCACCATTGGCCATAACAGCATGTGCTCCAACTATAACCTTTACATTGAAATTTCAAGATGAAGATGAAAATAGTCTCGACTATCGCCAAATAAGAAAATAGTTCAAACATACCATGTTCACTCGAGAAATCATGGCAAAAACTGCGGAATCAGTAATCAGCGTGGTCTGTAAACCTCTTGAAACCAAATCTTTTGCAAGAAGATGCCCTTGATACCTAATTGATTACCAAGTAGAAAACAAAAAAATTAGTCCAGGCAAATAGAGTTCCTTTGCCTGGCAAGAGACAAAGAGCCCTTTTACAGACCTTGGAGCACCCTCTGCAACAAAAACTCGAAATGATCTTTTCTTCTCCTTTGCAGCACAAAGAAACTCCAACACTGTCCTTGAACTGCCTAAAGTTAATATTACCTCACTGAAAATACATTTAATAGCAAAAATTAATATAAAGGTAAATTGTAGGAAGAGATCTAGATGGAAATAAATAGAGATTAAATTCATATGGCTGAATAAGGGCCTTTTTCTGCAAAGATAAAGCATAATGAGAATAAATTAGCTGAAACAAGATAAAACATAAAAACCATGCATCAAACACATTCAGTAGAGATAACTGAACCAAAACTTTAGTATGTTAGTCATTTATATATCCTTACTACCAGCAATTTGACCCTGAATCTGCAGATTATGCAACATTTGCAGCACTAAAAGTTGGCTGTACAAATTACTGCCTCTAACCACTCAAAAACCACCCAAAACAAAAAATAACTTAATTTTAAGTGATATTGTTGAGTCTTTCCATTAGATAAGATTATAATCTATTAGAAAGAGCCTTGAGTCCATTAGCATATGATTAGTGGGAAGCAGAAGTTCAAGTAGTTTGGAAATTCATAAATCAAGGTATAATGATTATCATTCTATTCTAATCTCAAGTTGGTTGATAAAAATGGTGGCAAGATTCTATTTTAGAAGGATAATTAGATTGGTTCAGCTACTTTGGCATCCATGTTTTCAAAGTTAATTAGATTATCCTTTTCTCATGATATGACAACTCCAAGAACTTCAATGAATAACACTTCAGTTAGCGGGTGGAATTTTAATTTTCCAGAAATCAGAATGAAAGAGAAGCTGCAGACCTTGCTCCTTTGGTGTTGACTGATATTATTTCAACTTTCCCAACACAAGGATAGGCGATTATGGGAAAAGATACTGTTCTGGTTTTTTTTCCTTTTTCACAGTAACTCCTACTTTAATTGCGTAAATGACACCTTGATTATGTCTATTGAGCCAGCAAACAAAATTTTGAATGCAGGAGGACCAAGTAATTTGCAACTTCTAGATTGGACAGTTGCTCATGGTAAATTAATTACCTCTGATTTAATTATACAAAGAAGATCCAACGTTTGTTTGTCGCATAATTGGTTCGTCAATTGTACAAGTTTTTTGGGTTATTTGGATGGAAATGAAAGGACTTTTAATTATACAAAGACTTTGACCATTTGTTTCTCTTACAACTTTTTTGGGTTATTTGGATGGCAAAGAAAGGATTTTTAATGAAGCTGACAAGGAAGATGATAATTTGTAATGGACTAAGAAATACATTAGTCCAAGCACAAAAAAAGTAGCTCAAACATTAGACTTTGCTCTCAACAGTGGACTTGAAAAATATGTCCTATTAGTTTCAAAGCTCCTAAACTTTTTTTTTACAAGATCCTGTAAACATGCCAAAAGAGCGAGTAGTTGCCATCAAATTTTGTTGTTGAATGACTATTCAAGGATAAATATTTATCCAATACAAGACACAATACTGGACCATTCTCTCAAGCCTACATATTTGAAGTCACTTATAAATTATTCAGTCAGTGACATCTTTTTAGACAATGATAGAAAGAAGAATAAGAAGTATGATTATTTCTGAGTTTCAAGGAAGATTGATGATGAAGATTATGTGTTTGTTCCATTGGATAAAGTATTACCTATCAAATAGCTCCACTCAAGGAAGAGTTTTTCAGAGTGTAGAGAACTGAAGTAGGACAGTTTTTTAGCATAAGCTTAATTTCTTAATTAATTTACCTTTTATCATTAGGATTTAATTTAGTTTTCCTAATTGGTTATTCTTATGTTGGTTTGATTACAATTTAAGTAGGCATCCTTTTCCTATTATATTTTGTATTCCTTATGTTTTAGGCCTTAGAATTTAGTGTTGTAAATAAGGATTCTTTTTTGTCTTTCTTTTCTATCTTTGTGTTACTACTTCTTCAGTTCTCTTGTAATTCTCATACATCAATTGGAAATTATGCCTGAACAACCAATTATTCCTAAAATACATTCCACACAAGGAAAAGAAAAAAAAGGATAGAGACAAAGCACATTCAATCATCAAAGTTCAAGAGGAGAAAATTACTTCTGATGGATATGCTCCACTGCTTGCTCAGCTATCTGCTCATGGCAAGTGGCAATATCTTGAATTAGTTCATTAACCGCTTCAATAACATCATGCTTCAATTTCCTAGTTTTTGAATTTTTATCAGCAGCTGTCACAGAAATAAAACCTCCGCTATCAACTATTACGACAATATTAGATTTAATAATTAAACAATGCCATAACAAGCAACCAACAGCAATTAATCACTACAAGCTGCAACACAAAGATTAGACCATTTGTCTGGAAAACCAATGTCAACCAACAATTAGCCACACTTATCTCTATTATAAAGCATATAATTAAAAGAGTAAAAAGGAAAAAAGCCCTAGACTGAACTGAAACCTACAAGCAATAACTATAGAATTACTGAAAAATCTACCAAACTAAGAGATGCTTACATTTGCTTTTCCCTTCAGAATCACCCCCAGATGAAGAAGTATGAGGAATAGCAGCTGAGGCGGGTGAATCCTCAAGGAGGGTCTGCAAGGAAGGTGGACGCAAAGTACTTCTAGCAGCAGCAGCCACAGCAGCAGCAGATAAAACCGGGTGATCATCTCGATTATCATCAGTTTCATCATCACTTACAGCTGATAAGTTTAACCCATCAATAGCAGCTGTAGTCAGAGACAGATCCTCCTCCCTAATAATGTGTAATACACGTCTCACAATATTACCCACAGCAAGCTCTGCAATAGTATTCAAATAATATTGTCACAGAAGAAAAGAAAACATAAGGAATATAGGAAAGAAGACAGATATCATTTTTGTAAAAAGCAAGTAGTAAACATAGCGATATTTAAAAATTTGTATACCTGAAAAAGGGATGAAATGAATCCACCATAAATAAGCCATCAAAATAATGCCATTGTAATATGTCCAATTACATTTTGCCCGTTTGGAATTGTAAATATTTTCCTTTTACACAAGCCATGAGAATATACTTCTGAAATTATGGTTTTCATTGTCTACACTTATGCTATTGCTTAATTTGCTCTTCAATGCCCTATAGTTTTAAGGCATTTACATAACACATGCCCTGATCAAAAGCAATTCTGAGTATAACACTAATTATTTTACAGTGCATTGATATCACATATGCATATTCAAGGGCTAAAGCATTTTTTTAATACCGAAAATCCCTCAACCTTCTCCACATGTTCACCGAGTTTTAAACCATGGTTACTTCCACTTTATAACCTTGTAAACAAGGAAACTTGTGGTTCCCAAGTAGGTAGCCAGCAGGGATTTTAACCCTTTACATCGTATTTGAAATCAAGGGCTTTTCACCACTAATCCCAACCCTTTTGACCAGGCTGAAGCACATTCACAGCTAGAATAATACGTCTTTGATGGCAGATAAGCTATATTCCTAAAATTACTAATTTTCGCTTGCATTAAGAACCTGAAATTGATCACACAACAGCATAATCTAGATGTTACACAACTCTCAGTTTGTGGACATAGGAATAGTCCTCTGACTCTTTTCAAGAAATGGCAACCTAAAGCTTTGACAGAATCTCCCTCAAACCAACATGATCTTTTCTATTTTGACAAAAAGATGATTAATTAAAACTAATCCCAATATTCGAGCAAGTAAAATAACAGAGAAGCATAACGGCAAACACTTGCTAAGAAATCAAAGCTCCAGAGCACTATTCCAACATTTTTTTTTTTTTTTTTTGGTTATTCTTAATTCTATTTTTTGCCATAAAGACAACCACTAGAGATGTGCTTGGGAGGTTTATTCATAATAGTAGGCTTTTACTTAATTCTTAAAGTGCTTTTATATATAATGGGACGATTCTAAAATATAGAGGACGCTGTAAACAAAAATGTAGACCATTGGATGAGGATATCTTATTCTTATACAAAAATACTCCTCCAAATTTAGTCACTATTTGGTATGTGGGATTTGGATTGGACTATATTTAGGACTATTTCATCTTTGGTGTGGTTGGGATCAAATTAAATAATAATATTAATGAGTTATGTTGACTCAAATGAGGGTATTTTCGCAATCTGATGAGAACTCAGATTGCGAAAATACATATATTATGATTTGATATGAACAAAAATTATATTGTTGTTACATAAAAAAATGATAGAAAAAAGCTTATTTAAAAAAAATTTGTCAAAGTCTTTTCAACAAAAAAAAAAAAAAAATCAGAAAAAAGACAAAGAAAAATGCTCAATATGAATTGATTAAAAAAAATCAAGCATGATATCGTCTGGTAAAGCTTGATTCAAGAAAGAGAAAAAAAAAATTACTTTTGATTACACAATCCCATGGTTGAGCATGGGAATTGTAATACCATGATATAGAATTAAATAGTCAACTCTTAGGGGTCTCACAAGTCAAGTGCCATTATAGTTTAACATTGTCAAACACTCAGATTAGGATAAGACAGAAAATTATCATCCAACGCCATGGCTTCCCCCACATAGCAAATAAGCCCTAAGAGCCCAAAAGGTCTTAGTGTAACACCCTTCAAGCATGTAAGAAGTTTCCTATTTGGGGGGAATATAGACAATATTCTACAAATAAACTCTTACACTCTATCTTTGCAAGACTAGTTGTTGAAGAAAGAAATACCTGTAGTTTCACACTAGAGGTGCGATATGCAGCAGTTTACTTCGTATAGAGCTTAAGACTTAGAGAGAAATATTAGTTTAACTTTATTCACTATTAAACCATAAACCTTTAACTAACATTGTCCATCACTCAAGAGACTCTTATAATCAAAATCAGTAAAACTTTCTTTCAAATTATCCAAACGCATGATACTAGCTCAAAAATGTTACGGGATCAAGAATGACAATTTCTACAAATCACATGTGGTAACCTACTAATATTACAATTAATATTCATCAACATTTGTATCCAATGAAAATTACACATTACAAATACAACAATTTTTTCACTAAAGCCTTAACATATCACAAAATTTACACCCTTGTAGTCAAATCCTAATCACTACATTTATATGTAACAAGTAAGTTTTAAAGAAGCAACAGAAACAACAGTTATGATATTAAATTACCAATTAGTTAATAATTCAACAAAGAAATTATCAAAAAAAATTACCAACAGGATTAGCAGCAATGAGCTGCTCGCCCACAGCCTTGACAGCATCAATCAACGCGCCAGCCTGGTTGGTGTACGACACGCGCTGCTGCGAAATCACAGACCGAAGCAGCTCCGCCGTCTGCCTCGCTGTCGCCTGCGACCCCTCAATCTTACTGCCACCACCACCACAAACAAAATTAGTTCATAAAAATACATACAAAAACTCTGTTAAAATAGAAACGAAAAGAAAAACTTCACCGTTTCTTAAGCTTGTTAAGAAAGTCATTGACGAGGGCCTGCGTGTCCGGCATGATTTCTTATTCTTGTTATTGGTATTACCTAAATCGGTAACCAAATAGAGAAGAAAGACAAAAGAAAAATTATAACACATCTACTGAGAAAATAGAGATACTAAATAAAAATCAACAAAGTTCACCTGAAGTATAAGCTGGACACGGTTTGAGAGACAGCAGAGAGGGGTTTACTGTATTGTTCTTCGTTTTGCTTTGTTTGGAGGAAAGAATGTTATTTACGTTTGGGTCAAGGTCCGATTTAAAGAATCCCGGTTCCCAGATCCGGACCCAATCCATCCTTTAAAGTTTATATTTTTTTGTACCCTGAGAGATCGCTTTTATTGACGGCCCCAGGATTTTCAGAAAGTCTCGAATTCCCCCCACCGTCATAACACCGTTTGACCAAGTTAAACGTGAGTTGACTCAAATGAGGGCATTTTCGCAATCTGATGAGAACTCAGAGACCAGGCTGACTCAGTGAAGCGCATCTTGGTAACTTATACAGACAAGCTATTTAAAAAAAATGAGGAATGTAATTAAAAATATTAGAAGGCAGTTGAGTAATTTAACAAATATAATAAACAATGTTATGGCACCAGGAGGAAATTCGAGACTTTCTAAAAACCCTAGGGTTGTCTTAGATAAGCCGATCTCTTAGCGAAGTTTAACAGCTAAACCTAAGGCTCTGTTTGTTTCACCACTTTTCTACTATCCTACCTTAAAAACTCAAAAATGCATTTGTTTTCATATTCTCAAAATACAATCATATTCTATTTAACTCAAAATATTTAGATTATTTTAACCTCCTATGTTTGTTAATTTAATTAAATACCCTTAAAGATAAAAATTTATAAATTGACAAAAACACCCCCATCCATCCACATTTGTAAGATTCCGGCCACCACATCCGGAAGGTGACCAAAATCTACCGTAATGGCACACTACCTACTGGATCTGGCTAATAGTGCGCTGATCTGGCCTTTTTCGATCAGATCTACTGTGGATCTGGCTAGAAAAGACCAAATCTACAGTACAAAATCAGGGGCATTAGCGGCCAAATCTGGCCACATCTGACCATTGACGACAACCATATCTTGGTCGTCGTTTGGACATCAGCAACGGCCAAATCCACAGTGGATTTGCCCAAGAAAGGCCAGATCAGCACACTATCAACCAAAACCAACCGATAGTGTGCCATTACAGCAGATTTCGGCCACCTTCCGACGGTGGTGGCCAGAATCTGGCAAATTTGGGTGGATGGGGGGGGGTTTGTCAATTTATAAACTTTTATTATTGGGGGCGTTTAGTTAAATTAACAAACCTAGGGGGTTAAAATGATCTAAATATTTTTAGAAAATGCTATTAAAAAATGTACAAAAAAAATATCATAAAACTATTCAACTCAATTTTTCCAAAAGACTATTCTAAAAACTACCAAAATAATGAACCAAACGAACCCTTACCAATAAACAAAATATTTGTAATTAATTAATAAATGTGATTTATGTGTTATTTAGGGAGTTAAATGATATTAATCCCTAAGGTACGATAAAGTAATACAAACCACCCTAAGGTTTCAAAAATAATAGAAATCTCTCTATCTTTAAGTTTTAGGTGTTAAAACAAATGGTAAGAGTGTAATTTAGTAATATTTATTAATTCATAACAATGTAAATTTTAATGGTTTAACGATCTATTAATGGTAGAGGAGTTTTTGTTATTATATCATACCTCAAAGGGATCTATGTCTTAACTCATTATTAGGCTTGTTGTATTTCTAAAGAATAGAACTAATAGGGACTAAAGTGAAAATTGCATAATTATTAGAGCTTAAGAGTCTTTCTTTCATTTAAGGCACACACTAGAAAGACATGGGGGCTTGTTTATGGCCTTTTTTTTAAGGGAAGGTCAATACATAATCAAAGCCTAATCACGCAATTAAGGTACAAAGCTACAACTTAAATTTTGGAATTACACTTTGGGCCCAAATGACCACTTTGTGGATCCTAAATGAAGTCCATGACATTTTCCAAATATAAGCCCATGGCATCCACAAAATGATAAGTAGACTTGGCAAAACGGGCGGGTTGGTTCTAAACGAGCCCAAAGTGTTAGACCCATACCCTACCCTATGCGAGTACAGGTGGACCAGCAGGTATCCTTACTGTTCACTCTAATTTTCAATGTTTACAATTACACCCCTAAAATTTCTGCAGTTTTCATTTTTTACAGTTACACCCATACAATCAACTCCTCCAAATTCATTTAAACTATTGCAAATTTACCATTTAATATTAAAGCATTTTTAGATGCATTCTTATTCAATGAAAGGCAAATTGGTACAAACCTCAAAACACACAGTCTGGTGTAATTTACAAAGAGGTTGCCATGGAACAGATCTCAAAAACATAGTCTGATTCTTTGCATGAAATTGAATTCTTCAAGATCAACCAATGCACAATTATCAAGCAACTTGCAAGAGGTTTTTGATCAACTTTGTACAAGTTAGCTTGATTATTGAAAGTAATATACCGATACCAACTTCACTCCAAAGACTTTATTTTACTTCATACAAAACCAGGTAGAGAAGAGAAAGAGTTGTTTAAAGTGGAGAAGAAAGAAAGAGTTGGGATGTTGGCAGAGAATGAAGAAAGGAGAAGGAAGAGAAGGTTAAGAATGAGAGCGAAAGAGAAGATGAAGATTAGAAATGGTGATAAGATTGATGGTGGCATGAGAAGTGGCAACTACAGATGGAGAATAGAAATGGTTATAAGATTAGAAAAGGGTCGGGCCAGCTACGAGTTGAAAAAAAAAAGGCCCAAAATTATGGACTCATACCTTATATTATTTTGACAGGTACAAGTCCAAATTGCTAGGTCTAACTGTAATACCCACATTCAGAAATATGGTAGGCGTTATTTTATAATCATAGTGAATATATTTAACTAGTTTTATAGAGGAATTCCATAAAAGTTTTAATAGGGGCAAAATGGTCATTTCACATTGAATCATTTGTTCAATTTAAAAGTGAGTATGATAAATATAATGTATTAAGTGTGCTAGCCATGAGAATAGAGTGGTAGAAAGGTTATGGAAAATACATGTGATGTGATGCCGAGATAAATATGTATTTGTAAAGTAATAGGAAGAAATTAAAGAATAAAGGTAAAATGGTCTTTTCACTTATAAGTAGAGTTTATGATGGGAAGTGAAAATGACCAAAAACATGTATTAAATCCATTGAAAGTAAGGGTATATCGGTAAATGCACGTATGGCATAACTGAAATTATCATAAAAGTGCAAGGGCAAAATGGGAATATATAGATATTTATTTAATTATAAGACTTCAATTGACAAAACCCTAACCATTTGCACACCAAAAAGGCCATCCACCTTCCTTCCCCATTTCTCCTCCATTTCTTCAAAGTCACATGAGAATTCATGCCTATTTGAATATATGTTAATTTTATGACTTTCTAAGGTAAGAATTTTAGCAAAAGTTTGTGATTTATGTTTTATAAGTATGAGTTCTCATGAATTTATGTGTTTTAGCATGATCAATGGAGAAAGTGAGCAAAGGAAGCAAAGAAAAGGATTCTTGCAGGAAAAAAGTAAGTGAATCAAACTTAAGCTTTGTTTTGAGCCATAATTGTAATCGTTGATTATTGTATGGTTGTATATGATGTATGGTGAGAATTGTTGGCCGTTTAAATGCTTGAATGATGTGTAAAAGTTCAGCCATGAAGAGTATTCATTTGTATGTGATGATTTGGCGAACTATAAATGAAATATGGAAGAAGTATTGATGGAATGTTGGAATGATGATTTCAGCCAGATTAGGAGTTGAGTTTTTGGTGAGTTTTGTTCCAATTTTGAGGTATTTGGAGAGATGTGGAAGTGTGGCCAACCAAGTACTTATATGTGCATGTAAATTGTTTGATAAAATTTCAAAAAGAAATGCATGCATAAATTTGTTGAATATAGTTGAAGATATTGTTTGAGAAATGAAAGAATTGATGTTAAAAGGTTGTATTAGACTTGACCAAGTATAAGTAGTGTTTAAAAAGTGCATTTTGTTATGCCAAAATTTAGAATAACACTTGGTTATGTTAGTTTAATTAAATGAATGGTCTTTAGTGCATGGTTCAAGTTGCTTGAACTTTTGGCATTAGTTTGAATGGTATATTGTATTTAGTCATTGAATTATGAGTTTTGAAACCTATGACTTTAGAAAAGCGATGGCAAGAATTGCATATTAAATTGTTGCAATAGTGTAGTATTGATAATAGTAAATGATGGGTGATTATATTATAATATTACAATAAGCCACAATAAGTTGTCAAGCTTGTACGCTTAAAATTAGAAAGATCATCCAAATAATGGCTTGGCCAAATGAGTATATTGTTGTTTTTTGTTTTGAGATTAGTTACAAACAATATGTAATAAATGATTTTATTGTATAAAGAATAGAAAAGTTTTCCCAAGTATAGATATCAAAAGAAACATCAAAGAAATATAAGTTTTGTTTATGTATTAAATATATGACCATTTTAGAAATTGATTGGTATGAATATAGTTTTCATACCTTATTATATATTACAAGCTATGGAATTGTGCTAGAAGATCTTGAGAATATTTTGTATTGGCCGAAAGTTTAGTTAAGAAAGTTAGAAAGAAATTAGAATTTAACCAAAGTATATATGTTGTGCCATATGTTAGATTGTATTTACAATGATTAATATGGCAATATAGATTAATGTATAGAATGTAGCCAAAAGAAAAGAAGAAAGATGTGCGTGTATAACAATTGAAGTTGATGGTCATGTTAAGAGAATGCAAATTTATGGCATTAAATTTTGTATTTAGAATGTTGTACAAGGCATATTTATAACATTAGAAAAATATTAGAGAGTAGTTTAATGACATGGTTGTGTGTGTGTGTGTGTGTGTATATATATATATGAGAAAATCTAGTAGCATAATTGGGTAAGTTAGTAGACTTAATATCTAAGTTGTGGCATAGATTTTTATAGAAGAAATTAGATTGCTCAAAATGTAAAATTCATTCCCTAGTTGAATTGTGCCGTTTTAATATCTCACTAATGGAATTATAGAAGAGTAGAATTTGTAAAAGATAATGTAATTGTGTAAGTGTACATTTTACATAGCATGATAGAATTGAAGAATTACAAAATTATGTAGAAATTATAGAATCGCGTACGTACACACGATGCATAAAATTCAAAAATAAATAATAAAATAGAAAATGTTTAAGTTAAGCGTGTTACTAGAATAGAACTTTGGGCTTTCCAGAAAAGTATAGTAATAAAAGCCTTAGAATTAATAGAACTAGAGTCAGACATGTATTTTGGGATCATGCATAGACAACATATAAATACATGACATAGCATAGCATGTATTTCATAAATTTTAAAATAATTGGGAAATGTCTAGCTAGTTATTTTTCATATTTACAGAGCATGTTTTCAGAGGGCTGTTGCAATGGGGAACCTGTGAGCATTCGTTGTGTTAGTTAGTGGCGATAAAGATGCAGAAGTTTCCCACATGCACACCACCATCAGTGAGTGGCCTCAGAATAGAAAAAAGAATTGTACAGTCCACTAGAAGTGCATATAGATGAGGACTGTACCCAGAAAGAATTTCAGAATACGCTCACACGGCCAGGGTTCCAAATCCATGCCTCGGCCTAGTCTAATTGGCAAACCAAAATAGAATACAGAAAGAAAAATAGAATAAGAAATAGAAAACATAAAGAATTTCAGAAAGAAAAGAAAAGAATTAAAAAAGAATTTTCAGAAAGAATACAAACATGATCATTTGCATATGCATTAGACATTTTATGTGCATTGCATTTTATACATTTATGCATAGGTTAAAGAGTTTATTTTATCATTGCGTGTCTGACTAGCCAAGAAGAGAAAATAGAAGCCCATGAGAATGGAGAAGAAAAGAAAATAGAAGCCTACTAGAATATAAAAGAAATTAGAGATATACAAGAAAAAAACAAAAATTAGATACATGCTAGAAAAGAATAGAAATTAGAAACATGACAAATAGCAAGGAAACTTAGCGGTTCGTTGAGTAGAGAAGGAAATAGAAAGATGTAATACAGTAGAGAAGAGAAATAAAATGATAAATAATGGCACAACACTAGAAAGATTTAGAAAGATTTGAGAAAAAAATATAAGACTGCTTGAGAATAAAGAGAGAAAACAAGCAGAAATTTAGAAACAATACGGCAAAAACGGGGACAGTGGAGTAAGAGCACAGTTAGGTTTGATTTACTTACTGAGTATTTATAGCTCACCCAGTTGCTTTCTTTATTATTGCAGGTATTAGATTGTAGCGGTCGGGAAATGTCAAGCTGGCGAGAAGGTTGCACACACTGTCTTAGTGAAGGAATTAATGTGGATTTATGTATGTATTTTTGGTAGTAATAATATTTAGAAAACATCTTCATGCTTTCTGGTTCATAGAAAATAATTCTTTTCATTTTTATATATACGAGAAATGGTCATTGTGTAATAGTATTTTATAACTGGATTAAGGATAAAAAATTTGGATGAACACCCTTTTTAAGCTAACAATTCTTTGGATTCTCTCTATAAGATACTCAATGAATACTTGCCTAGTGAGAGATTACACAAACGGTAAGGCCTTGACATTCTGTGACATGTAAGGTAAGTAACTCTAGTATTCTCTAACATTTAAGCCTAAAGCATTTTGGCATTCTTTTACATGTAAGCCCAAAGCATTCGAACATTATTTGAGATGCAAGCCCAAGGCATTTTGGTATTCTCTGACATGTAAGCCTAAGATATTCTAAAAAGTCTCTAGCATTCTCTAACATATAAGTCCAGGGTACTTTAGCATTCTTTCACATGTAAGCCAAAATTATTCTAGCATTCTCCGACATGTAAGCCCACGACACTCTAGCATTCTCTAACATATAAGCCCAAAGTATTCTTGCATTCTGTAATGTGTAAGCCCAAAGCACTCTAGCATTCTCTGAGGGGGCGTTTGGTTCAGGAATGTTAGATTACTGAGAATATTGGATTACTGGAAAGATAGATTACCTTGGAAAATTACTGGAAATCTTTAAGGAAATATGTTTGGTTAGTTGGTGGGTATGTTATATTAATATGTTTGGTTATGGGGAATAAATTGGTGGGTATGTTATTTAAATTACTAAATTGTCCTCCTTTTAAAAATTAATATAATATTATTTTTATTATTAATTTTTGAATAATTTTTTTTAACCCCCAATATTTCAGATTTAGCTAAAACACCCCCGCTTATATAAACTTTAATTTATGATGAAATCACCCCCACCTCCTGCCGCCACCGTGAACCATCGCCGGAAAATCGCCGGAGTCCCTAAAAAAGAAGAAAATTATGTGGGAGGCTCCGGAAAGCTTCAATATGGCCGTTTCCGTCCATATTGATGGCCGAAAACGGCCATATCAGGCCAGATCTGGCCGTTAACGGCCAGATCCCTGGCACCAGATCTGGCTGTTAACGGCCACAGACCTGGCCGTTAACGGTCATGTCCGTGGCTGTTAACGGCCAGATCTGGTCCAAACCTGGCCGTTAATGGCCAGGGATCTAGCCGCTAACGGCCAGATTTGGCCTGATATGCTGTTTTCGGCCATCAATATGGCCGGAAATGGCCATAGCAAAGCCTCCCGGAGCCTCCCACAGAATTTTCTTCATTTTTAGGGACTCCGACGATTTTCCGGAGGTGGTCCGTGGCCCACTGTCGGTGGTGGTGGCTGGGTGGCAGTGGTGGTGGCGGCTGGGTGGCAGTGGTGATCTGTAAATAATTTTAAATATAAGGGCACTATTGTCCAAAATTTTAATTAAACAAGGGTAAAATTGAAATAAGATATTAATGTAAATTTGTTTTAAAGTAGGGGTATTATTGTCCAAAATTTTTATTAATAAGGGATAAAATTGTAACAAAAAAAGATAACCCTGGTAATCTCAGAATACCTAAGAAAATAGAGGTAATCAGATTACCTTAGATATTACCGATAGTAGTTACTATTGGTATTTGAAGATTACCGGTATCTTATATTACTTGACAACCAAATATGGTAATCAAGTAATTTAAGATTACATTATCCCAGTAATCCCACTTAACCCCCAACCAAACGCCCCTAACCAAACAGGGTTATGATGTGGCAGTTTTAGAGCATCCAAAGAGGCCAGTGGGTCGAGATGTTTCTATGCATTAGGCCCACTTTGGGGTACCTAATTGGACATCTCAAATTAATAGATTGGAAAACCCATTTTTAAAAACCCAAGGAACAATACTTTTCAAACTCCAAAAAACTTCCAAAAAATCATATTAGTCATAAAACACTAAATATTTACTGATCTGGGAAGCAAAATAACGATTTTACCCACTAGGTAGGTTAATACCTATTAGAACATATAACAAAGCACCTACCACATTAAGATATGGTACTTCGAGACCAAGTATCATTTTGTCATATTCTTTGGGACAAAATTGATCTTTCTTGAGATCAAAAGACTAAACAACCATAAGTCTATTCATGGGTAAGTGTTATCCATGCTAAAACGCTTTAGAATCTTTTCTGTAGATTGGTTGATAAATAAGTACTCCATTTGATCTATGGTCAATTTGTAAGTTAAGACAATACTATGTCTTCTTGAGATCTTGCATTTCAAACTCTCTTTTTAAGTATTCAGCGATGATTAAAAGTTTTTCAAGAGTTCTAATAAGATTTATGCAATTGACATATATCACTATGATGACAAATTCAGATTTTGACTTCCTTATGAATATGCAAGGATAGATAGGACTATTAATGTATCCTCTTTTTTTTTTTCTCAAGTACTTATTGTTTTAGCCCATATAAAGATATTTGCAGCTTGATTGAGTAGGCATCTATTGGCTTTGATTCATGCAATATGAATCCTTCAAGGATTCTCATGTAAATATATGTATCTAGTGTGCCATATATATATATATGTTATGGCAACATCCATAGGACACATCGAGTCCTTCCAAGACTTACAAATTGATCAAGTACTTGAATATGATTGTGTCCATGATAGCAAAGTGTGTATCATTAAAATCAATTCCAAGTGTCTATTGGAAACCTTGAACCACAAGTCGAGCTTCGTATCTTGCAATCTCATTCTTTCTATTTTGTTTTCTCATGAAGACTCGATTGTATCCGACAAGCTTGACATCTTTAAGCTCTAGACTACTGGTACAAATACTTCACACTTTGCTAGAAAATTTAATTTTGCTTGGATTGCTTTTTGCCATTTAGGCCAATCATGTCATTGACGCATTCATCAACTATACGTGGCTCACAATCATTTATTATAATTTTAGTAGTTATTGTAAATGAAAATATATCATCGATAATCATTGTTTCACGAGTCCACATTTTTCTCGTGAATGCAAAATTTATAGATATTTCAATATTTCTATGGCAACAATTTTAAAATCTGTTTCTCTTATATTTTTATCTAACATGTTTTGGTTGCTAATGTTAGTGAATGCAAGCATGAGAGAAATGTTTGTTTTCATTGATGGAAAACAATTAGGGATACAATCCTTTTATAGAAGTTTACAACAAATAGGTAAAGATCTAATCCAAAAAATATGACAACAAATCTGATCTTACATCCATTATACAAATAAAAAAATGGTATCTGTTTGGCAGTTACCACACACACACACACACATAAAGCAGTTAACAAGGTAACTGCAAGTTGACTTCAATATTATAAAAGGAAAGGTCCGAAAAGAGGAACCATTTTTAATAAGTTATTATTTTTGGCCCAAAAAAAAAAAATGAAAATGAAATCCTTCTCTTTCTTTCTTAAAAAAAATCTATGTGGTTGGAAAAATAACTTGGGCATCTACAAAAGTTATTTATGCCGTGAATTATATATATTGCAATTCGTTATTTTATATATAATGTGATTGCAAATGAGACTTTTGCATGTTTATAATCTTGGGAATTGCTTCGATTAAATCTCGGTGATTTTGTGGTTAATTTATAACACTATCATTGTCTATCATGATTATATCATCAACATACACTATAAGACAACTGAAAAAAATGAGCCGTTTATTAATAGGCTTTTTGCTACAGTAAAGAAGGATCAATGCTTTTTATCCTCTTGACGAATCCTTAATAGACCAAAATTGTCAAATAGTTTGATGATAATTGGCTATAATAAGTCACTAAATATTTTCTTAAATTTTTATCTAATTATTATTAAACTAATGGGTTATAATTATATTTATTAGAAAATTTATTAAATTAAAATAATAAATTTACAAATAATAACATTTGAGTGGTCAAAGCTTTGACTATTAATACAATGAACTATCATTATAAGAGGAAGGTAATTTGTATGATTGTAATAAGTTATTACAATTTTTATATGAATTTTATCTAATTATTATTATATCAATTAAACTAAATATTAGATAAATAAAATACAACTAAAAATAAGAAATTTTAAGTAATCAATGATTTGACTATTATATGAACTAACATTATAAATTTATAATGTCAATTAGAAATATAATATCAATCATATAATCATAATATGTTGTTAGAAGTTTACATACTAAAATAACATAATGATAATTTCTGATAACTTATTATGTTTACTAAAACCGTCAAGGGGGATTTTTCCTATTACTTTTACTGATTGAAGAAGTGAGAGTAATTTTTTTTATAACATTCTTAATACAAGCAATGGCTACATCAGAATTCCTTATTAATGGAGGTTTGATCAAGTTCCGAAACAGTGTATGTAGATGGCAGGAGGAAGGCTAGGCTTGGCATCTCTGAGTTTAATGATAACCCATTCAAGTTATATATCTATCGCCACAATCGAGTTTGCTGATATTATTCGTTTCGATTGCCTACTGAAGATGAAATTTTAGTAGTCGATGTCCTAAATGCAATGCAAGGTGAGATTGATATATTGAAAGTGAATGTTAATGATATGATAGGGTTTCTAGCTATATCGTTTCGCAACATTGGACTTGTCCTACAGCAAAAGATCACCATAACAAACCAATCATAGGTTAAGAACATTACAAAGAAAAACCAAATGCCAATATTTACCCACGTTCTTAGGCACTCATTTGATGCTTCAATATACAAAAGCACGCATAAACAAGTTACTATGAACTGTTTATCATACTAATATATCAATAGGTGTTGGTAATGTGATACATGCAAAGGCTTTGCATAAAGGCTTTGCAATAGGTTTAATATGTGCATTCTTCAAAAACTAAAAGTAAATAAAAGTTACTCTATCATTTTAAATCTTTTTTTTTTTTTTAAATTATCTTATTGCTGTAACAATGTTAACCCTTCAGGGGCCGTTTGGATCGGGGGTATATAAGATAACGGGGGTAATCCTTGTTTATTTTGCAAGATTCATGTATTTGGCTTGCAAATAATAAAATATTACAGTAATCTTTTATTCCAAATAGTATTTACTGTTAGTAAAGTGGGGGGTAATCTTATTACCTTGTTACGGGGTGTCATTAAAACATTACTGAAGTAATATGATTTTTCTACCTATTTTGCCCTTAATTAAAAACCATTTCCTACACAATTGCCCTTAAATGTCTACCAAATAACAATTACTCAGCCCCCCTACATTTGAGAAATTAGCTAAAACACAAAAAAATTTAAAAGTTAACAAAATACCCCCAGCCACCTAAGACCACCGTCGGCCATGACTCACCACCATCGGCCGCCGGCGTCAGTCGTCGTAATGGTACACGACTGGTAGGATCTGGCCGGTCATGCATCGCTAAGGCCTTTTCTAGTCATGGATCTGTGATCCATGGCCCAAAACAGCCAGATTTGACATTTCTATGGTTGTTTCACGACCAAATCTGTGGCTATTTCACAGCCACATCTTTGGCCATGAAATGGCCATTTCCGACTTTGCCAGCACGCAGCCGGTCATATATGGCCAATCGTGTGCCATGCTGTCCACTACCGCCTGTGGTGGCTGGTGATTTTGCTACAAATTAAAGTTTTATATGGCTACAGTGTTTTAACAAAATTTCAAATTCTGAGGGTTAAAAGAATGATTCAAAAAATAATAATAAAAAAGAATAAGTCTATCCTTACAAAGAACTCTACAAAGAAACTTACAAAGTGAAGAAAAAAACAAAGGAAAAACGGAAAAAGAGAAAGAGAGAGAGAGAGAAATGATGAAGATGAAGGGTGGAGGTTAACTTTGTATGCCTCCTTTGTAGGCTTCTTTGTAAGACTAGCACTGCTGAAAAAAAAATACTATTATATTAATATTTAAAAAGGAAGGCAATTTATTAATCCATATAACATATCCACCATTTATCCTCCTAACCAAACATATATATTATTCACCAATTTATTCGAACCAACCAAACACATTTTCTAAACATTCCCAATAATCTTCAAGGTGATCTTTCTTTCCGTTAATATAATATACCACTATAATAAAACATATATAATCCAAATGCCCCCTCAAAGGTAAACTTGTGCTGAATTTACAGTTTATGAATCGCTTGATTCCCTTATATTGCATCTAGCTTGTACACAAAATATGAGTTAGAAAAAAAAAATATTATTTCCAATATATATATTAAATCAAGTAAACATTACATTTAATATTAAAAACATTAAATCTAGGGGGTATTTGGATCATATAATGTTTTTTTTTTATTTTTTATTTTAGTAATAAGATTATCGGAAAGATAGATTACTTTGTAGATTACTAGGTTTAAATTATAACTATGCTTGGTTCAATTGGGATATATTAATATATAATGTGTTTGGTTGACAGTAATAGCAGATGTCCTAAAATGACCTTTTACTATAATGCCCTTTAGAAGATTACTTGTATTACTAATAAATCTGTTTGATTGGCTATAAGAGCAGATGTCTTGATTACATTTTACTAAAATGCCCTTTAGATAATTATTGGGTATAAATAAATAACGTGTTTAGTTAATAAAACAAATGATCAATTAACAAAATTCTTTTTGTTATATTTTAGCCAAGTATTTTATTGTTAAGTCATTTATTGACAAATTTACACAGACTATTGAAACTTCAGAAAAAAAAACTATTGTATTTTCTGTTGGGTATACATTCAATACCTCACCCTGTTATTGCAACTAATATGGTTCCCATCTCCCAATTTAAACTCTGACTTGTGTACTGCCCCAAATTATAGTTCCTACATGTTGATTTCTACTTTAGTCCAATTGAAGCCTTTTTTTTTTCAAAGCAAAAGAAAAATTGTATTTTTTTGGTTTACACCATGGCTATAATTCAGATGCAAGTTTCCAAATTTGAGGAATTTTATTAACTTTTTCCACTTATCCTAGACTGAAATTATGTGTGAAAAGTGTGAGAATTATTAGGACATTTGTAGTACTGTCCGGAAATGGCAATTGGAGTGATGTCCGGATCAAACAGGTGGAGATGAAGACCCGAGGTGCTACGACGAAGATGGTTGACCAACGGCAGAGGCAAGAGCGAGATCTTTGACTAACGAACTCAAAACAAACCAAAAAGGAAAACTACAATGGTAAGAGGGCATTTGACTTACCGGAAAATGGTGATCGAAGTGATGAAGTCGCAAACGAGATCGAGAAGAAAAAGACTAGTGGCGGTGATGGAGGTTTAGGGCAGAGTCTTGGGTTGAGAATTTTTTTTCTTTTTATATTGTAGTTTTAATGAAATAAAAGGGCATATTGGTCACAATATGCAAATATGTGATGATAATATGGGCACACCAATATTTCGTGGCATTTTTGAAAATATTGATAATAAGTAGGGCAATTTTGTTCGAAAAATTAAAAAAACTGAGGACAAATCCGTCTTCTTGTGCAAATTTGGTGTTTTGTAATTATTAACAAAGGCAAGGATATTTTCGTTCACATTGTCCACTGTTTAGGGGCAAAATTGGACAGAAATTTGGATTACCGGAGCAATATTTTAATAACACCCTCCCCCCAGGTAATATTATTCCCAGCGATTTACTCCCAATTTGGCACTGTTTGACTTTTTTTTTTCGGAAATGTTTTTTCACAAAACAACCAAACATGGTTATCTACCCAATTTAAAATATATTACCCCCGTTATATACTATCAACACGATCCAAACGGCCTCCTAATATAAAATACCACAAAAAATAAATTAAAAAACAACACAAAAGTTAAATTTCATATTGATAGTAATATAAAAGATATTTTGGTGTGGATGAATAGTGTCATTCCAAATAGGTGTGGCTTTTAGAATTTGGTTGGAGCAAAATTGGACACCATTTTGGTGTTTTACATCAATTTGGTGTCCCAGTGAAGATGTCTTAACATAGACATACATCGCAAAAAAAAAAAATAAAAATAAAAATAAAAATTAAAAATAGAAAACTATTAAATAGTATTTGAAAATGCAAAAGATAAATTTTGTGTCAACAAATAATGCATGCAACCAAGTTACAAATATATGTCTATATGTAATAAATCAATAATAAGATTATATATATATTCCTTACACCCACTATTTAAATAATATGTTTTCATGATTCTTCATAATGCTAAAAATAATTACATATGATTAATATAATTCCAAAAAATTAGTCTTTGATTGAATAGAAAAATGTTGTGAACAAAAATGAGGCCGAATGACTTATTAAAGAACAATCATAACAAACCACTTTTTAATCAATTTTTAGTAAATCTTTATTTTATTTTTAAACAGGAAGGTTGACTAGAGATTTTTTGTAAAAACATATAAGGATGTTTTGGTTAAAATATTTTTAAAATTTTTAATAAAGCTTACTTTGTTTATGGTCTTTTTGGAATTTAAATTTTATTAGGAAATTACATTATAAATAAATTATAATTACAAAATAATTAAAGCAAAAAAATTAGTAGTAGTAGTCTAATATGACTCTGTCAGGAGCAATTGGCCTGTTGCATTGTTTTCTTCTATCCTGGCTACATGTTTTAAAGTGTAGTTGGTGAGCCACCCGCGATCTTCATGCGAAGAAATCCTCTAAGAAAGGTCTCGTTGCAGCCTTGCACCACTAATATCAATTGAAGAAAAATCAGGGCAAATATGTCATGAAATGATTAAGTATAGGAGCCAAATATCCAATTGGTATGTGAAAGTTATGTTTCAGAATGTTTGTGAAAGTAAATTGAAAATAAAAGGGAAATAGAAAATCCGTGCTGAAATAAAGCTTTGTGACAAGCAGAAAATTGGCAAGAAGCACCCCATGTCTAGAGTACTTGACTAGAAGCAAATCTGCGGTAAATATCTACTTTAGGGTGTTGCGGATTTTGTGGTTTTGACCTCAAAATGTTTCATAAGAAGTGAAATTTTGGTTTAAAAAAGTATGTAAGACATCCAAGAGTATGAATAGGCAAAGAATCCTCCCAAAGAAACCATTCAAAGACAGCAAAAGACATATTGAAAGCACAAACAGATTTTATAAAAAGATAAGTGGGTTTAGAAAATCACATCTCATTCAACCAAACTTAGAATTCAATGATTTTTCCTTCCATGGATTTGTCTCTATCTTGGCTTTCATCGAAAATGTTGGTGAAAAAATGAAATAAAATAATCCCTGCGTTTGGCACACTCTTTTCCCACTATCCTATCCTAAAAAACCAAAAATGTATTTGTTTTAATATTCTTCAAAATCCAAATCATATTCTATTCAATTCAAAGCATTAACATTTACCTTTCTCAATAAAATCTTTAAAATTAATAAAAACACTCCTACTCACCCAAGCCACTATCACCGCTAGTAGCCACCGCCGGTGCCGCTAACACCGTTGGCCACTATCGTTGTAACAACACGTGACCAGTTGGATCTGGTCGGTCGTGCATCAATCTGTCCATTTTCAGCCAACCAAATCTACGACCAAAGATCTGGTCATCGTTTGGCCATCAATGACAACTAGATTTGGCCAAATCGACGCATGACTGACTAGACTCAGCATGTCGTACGCCATCCCGATGACTTTTGGCCACCGTCCAGCGGTGGTGGCCGGCTGTTGGCAATAGTTGGATGGGTGAGGTGGTTTGGTCAATTTATAAACTTTTATTATGGGGGGTGTATTATTAAATTAACAAACCTATGAGTTAAAATAATATAAATATTTTCTAAAAATATACCAAAATCATTCTCAAAATCTTATCCTATTTTCCAAAAATGCTATTCTAAAAAACTAAACAAACGGAGCCAATTTTATTATAAAGAGATACAACAATGATGAATAATGAAGATTGCATGAAAACTAAAAGGTTGAGACATGGATATCTCGCTTTCTTTAAGGAGATTCAAGCCCTTAATAGTTACCAAAGTTAAAGCAAGCTGTGTAATAGAGAAACACTTTGACCTGTCCCCTCCAGGATACAACAGCCAAAAGTCTCGTGGTTTGGTTGACATCAACTCTACACAAATTGCTCAACCCAAGCTGCTTCAAAGGAACACCTTTCTCTAGCTAATTTTTTTTTTTTTTTTTTTCTCTCAATAGAATGGATGAAGATAGAACAAATGTGTATAATGAATAAACATAAGACATATACAACTCTTCACATACTCCACCTTTTCATATTCATAACCCATCCTTTAATTCAATTAAAATCACCATAACCACCTCCAATTCAATGACTCAACTGTCATATCTTTAATCTTTCAACCTTCCGTCTTCCATCTTCCAAACTTCCAATAATAATAAATATAAAAGAAAAAATGCAAGTTACAACAGAAAATATTTAAAAATCAACAGAAAATCTCAAAAGGTTAACACTATACTTTGTATTTTTAGTTAACAAAGATGTAATGGGTTCAAAAAATCATATCTCATTCAGTCAAACTCGAAATTCAATGATTTGTATTTATGTGGATTCTACCATGTCTTGGATTTCATAAACAAATACTGAAAAATCGAAATAAAATCTGGACAAGTTACTGTTTTGTGGTTTTGTCGCTATACTCTGTGATTTATATAATGTTGATGCTAATTTTATGCACCAACGAATTTTTACGTGTATAATGTTGATTGGTTCTTCAATACACACGAAAATGAAATATATAAAAGCGAAATAAATGTAAAGGGAGTTTTTTAAGTGGTTCGGATGCTAAGGTAGCAAGTCCTACGTCCACTGATTTGTATTGATATTAGTGCGGGTCAGGTCGCTGTTGCGAGCTGACTTACATAAGATGAAAAGGTCAAATAATGATTACAGGAGAGAGATCTCTTTGTATGAAAAATGGCCGAATCCCCTTAATGAAGGGGTCCTCCTCATTTTATACTGGATTGAAGCGTATAATCATCACTAAATCCATGGTTTGGTGTGATTGTCAGGATGTAATCCGGCTTTACGTCCCATTTCCCTTTTCCCAAGCTGACATCGCACGACTTGTTGCAGAAAAAAAGACGCATGTGGGCTCCATATCACTTGGCAGGTCTGACGTGTGCGTGCTGCTCTGACAGGAGCAGGTCACCCTTCACGTGACTTTTCCACGTCAGCCCTTTATTTTCTTGGGCATAACAGATAACAAAATTCTAGGATGGGTATGGTTCAAGGTTCTTTCTCTCCAGAATCAATAGGGGTGGTGTATGGACGTGACTAAGAGATGTTTAGGGTCTAGTTGATGACCTAAACAGACCATAATTGATGTGGGGGTATGGTAATGTGTTTGTGGCAACGATGTTTATGGAGAGTTTGAGTTTTACTCTTTCTCTAGGCTCTTAATATAAACGATTGATGTAAATATGGTGGATGATCATATCATAAATGAGTGAAAGGTTGACCTTTTTTTATGGAAAAAGGCCAATTTAAAAGAGAGAAACAGAAAAAGGAAGTCAAAAATGGAATTCAAATTAATAAATGTAAGAATGTGTCCAGGTTCATCTGAGGGAGCACTTAATAAAATAACAGAATATTTTTTATAAGATAAATCCTTATTGAAATAAAAATAATTTAATAAATAAAAGAGCAGCAAATGTACATGGATGAAAATTGGGTTAGATTCATTTAGAGAAATAATCAATAAAATATATTAATGTTTTGATAAATCAAATGCTTTTATCAAGAATAATATGTGAGAAATATCTTCAATATTTTATAAATAATTAATAAAAAATAAAATGCATAAATTATGAATAATATTAAGATAATCCCAAAAATTAATTTATAATTAATTTAATTTCGGGATTAATTGAGACGATTCATAACAAATGCAGTTTTATTGATACATAAAATTGGGATATTATCTACCATTTAAAATAATTTGAAAAAAATAAAAATATCTACAGAAAATGGAAATTTGGACTAAATTTTGATATAGAAAAACCAATAAAACTACCGTAGCTTTGAAGTAACTTGTTTAAAACTTGTAAACCATCTAACATAAGGTTATAATAGGTATTTCCCTATTAAAATATTAACGTTTTAAAAAATAAAAAAGGGGACGATATTTTAGTTTTTAGTTGAGATTGAGGACCATATTGTCAAATAGGAAAAATATTAAATAATTACTAATTGATCCCCATGAAAAATAATATGTTTTGAAGTGATTTTGATGTAAATAAAATATCCTAGGCATTTTTGGAAATTGGATTTGAAAATAAAAGCGGAAATTTGGCATTGTGTGCTAAAACTGTCGAATATCGGAAAAGGGAGAATTTCATAAAATATACTATTTGGATTAAAATTCTGGAATTTTAAATTGTACCTTTCGAGGGTTTTAGAAGAATTTTAAAAGTATGAAAAATTTTATCAGATTACGATTACTCATAATTTAAAGGTTGAATTACTTTTTCCACCCTATGTTTGCAAAAATTACAGGCCTGTTTGTTTTACTTTTTTTGTCCTATCCTACACAAAATGCATATTTGTTTCCATATTCTCAGAATTCAATCCTATTATATTTAACTATTTAAACCCCCATAGGTTTATTAATTTAACTAAACACCCCCAACAAAAAAGTTTATAAATTGATAAAAACACTCCTTCCCACTCACATTTGTTAGATTTCAATCACCACAACCGAAAGGTGATCGAAATCTGGCGTAATGGTGCACTGCCTGCTAGATCTAGCCGGTAGTATGTCGATTTGACTGGAAAATGACAGATCTTTGGTCACATCTGGTCATCAACGATGGCCAAGATATAGCCATTGTTGACGGCCAGATGTGGCCAAATGTGGCTTTTTCCGGCCAAATCCATAGTGGATCTGACTGAAAAATGTCATATCGATGCACAGCCAGTAAGATCCAGCTGGTTGTATACCATTACATCAGATTCCAGTCGCGGTGGCCAGAATCTAGCAAATGTAGGTGGGTGGGTGGAGGTGTTTTTGTCAATTTATAAACTTTTTATTATTGGGGGTGTTTGGCTATATTGATAAACTTAGAAGGTGTTTTTGTTATTTTCAAATCCTACCTATAATAAAATCTCAATTTTACTTTTTCAAAAATACTACTTCAAATAATTTAACAAGCACAGCCGTTTCGTACTCTAAGTGACTAAGTTTGAGAAACTAACAACGTTTCATTCGTCGTTAAAGTCAGTTAATAAATTTTGCCATCTTACACTGGTTCGGATCAGACAATGACAAAATTGCACCTAACGCATTGATTTCAAAAATTAATTAAAGATCTTTAACAATTAATACTAATAAAAATCAAATATCTCAATAAAAATATAAAAATTATGTAACAAATCCAAAATAATAATTAGAAAAACTTATATATTAATTTTAAATTATTCAAACCCTTTTATAGAACAAAATAAATTTATTTTCTCCATAATATGACCAAATTCTTTCCAATTTCATAATCAATACACCAATTCAAAAATCATATAATAAAAAGAAAACAAAAAGTAAATAACAAACCAGAATGATAAACTCAAAACCGAAACCCACTGCGCCAACAATTGCTTCAATCTCAAACTCTAACACCAACAAAAACTCAAACTCTAACACCAACAAAAACTCAAACTCTACCATCAACAAAAACTTAAACCGAAACCTACCGATTAAACCACCAATAAAAGTTCAAACTGAAACCCAACAATAGGGTGGGAAAAGTAATTTGGTTTAACTTAAATAAAATAATAAAAATATCATTCGCAATGGGTTTCTTTGTATTTTAATCAAACAACTGAATCTATCTTTTCATTTTTAATTGGATAGTCTTGTTTACATCACTTTAATATGAGCAAAACAATCATCTTTTTCCTTTTTTTGAGTTGAGAGTAATCATAACAGAATTCTTAATTCTCTTAAAGGCTATAGAAGCAGAAGTTTAGTAAAATCCTCAAAGTTTGGAAAAAGTGCTTTTGCAGAAGCATGATCTCGATCGGTTAATAAACAAACTTCTTTGATTCATAATCACCCTTAAATCACTTTATCATTTCAAAAATATTAATACACCAATTTATACTTATAATTAATGTGTTCAAACAAGGTTTTAAAACCCGACCCGGAGAGTAACCCGGTCAAGTTACTAGGTTGGCCGATCGAATCGGTTCAACCGCCAGGTTGAACCGTTATGTCATCATGCTGATGTCAGTGTAATGACGTCATTCCGACATCAACATGACATATAAAAAAATAATAAAAAAGCGGTTCAACCGCTGGGTTAAACCGACGGTTCGTAACAAAAAATCTGGTTAAACCGCGATTCAAACTAGATCATTTAAAAATTCTAGTTTCTTAGTCGAATCGACCTGGTTCAACCGATTGAACCGGCCCGGCCGGGCCGAGTTTTAAAACCATGTGTTCAAACTTTAAACATAGACATAATCCAAAATATAATTTAGGAGGGGCTAATTTAAATAATAATAAAATTACTGGTTGCTTCATTGGGTAGATCGATTGGCTATCTACCCAATGGACATGGAGGTGTCGTCAGACGTGCCTCCGACGACAGAGTCCATCCACCATCGTCGGCTGCCAGCCACAATCTTTTAAATTTTTTATATTTAAAAAAAAAAAACTATTTTTAATATATTTTAATAATTAAGAAACTTAAGTAAAAAGGAGAAAAAAAAAAAAAAAAAAAAACTTATGGCCATTTGACATTTGTCACCAATCATTTTTCAAAAGTAAATGCAATTTAAAATTTTAACAAAACAAACTCCTATAAACTTTTATCAATACTGGTTATCTATAAAATTAGTCCAAAAATGATTAAAAAGAAGCAACATCAATCCCAAAATAAGCCATAATATGTGATCTCACTAAATTATTATAATAATATTTTTGTCATAAAATTGTTCAATTAAAACTAATTATGTAAATTATAGTTTTTAAAACCATACATTATATCACATATATAATAACAATGAGATTAGTTTCTCGCTGTCTTACCATGTCTGTGGCATGGTAATGTAATTATAAGGTTTCATATAAAATTTTATTTAATAATACTTTAAACTAATAATATGTAAATGTTTATCTTATAATAATATTTTAAATTTTATTTTTAAAAATACTTTAACTACTAATAATATTAAATCAGTGAGCTACAAGTGAACAAGATAGAAATGTAACTGTTATGCCTAAAAAATATAAGGGCTGACGTCAGGTCCAGTCAGCCTACAAGAGTCAGATCATGGGTACAACCACAGCCTGCTTCCGTCAGAATAGTGGGGGCGCGTCAGGCCAACCAGAAGCTGTGGTGATCCCACGTGTCCAATCCCTGCTCTAAATCACGCAAATCACTCTGGAAGGTGGGCAATGTGACATAAAGAAGGATTTGCATGGATAATCCCACCAACTTACAGATTTAGTGATCATTGCCTCAATGCATCCCACTATAAATTGGGAGCTCCTCTCTCATTAAAGGGGATTCGCACATTTTTACACTTGATTAACTACTCTCTCTCTCTCTCCCTAGAATTACTAGCATTTGATACCTTGTAATATCATTGTAAAGTCAGTCCGCTAAAAGCGACCTGACCCTTATCATCAATATAAGTATCAGTGGACGTAGGACTTGCTACCTTAGCATCCGAACCACTTTAAAAACTGTCCCCATTGCATTTACTATCCTTTTTCTTTACATTCACGTGTGTCCTTTGAGCCTGCTCAACATTTCACACGTGCATTTCGTTGGTGTAAAAATCACGCATCAACAGTTTGGCACTAGAAGGAGGGCCCTGATTTAGTGTTCACCCTTCATCAGGAGAATCTCCAACTTATCGGTCCTACAACAACAAATGGCCCGCCAACCAGAACCTGAGCAAACCAACCAAGGCGCTGAGGGGCTCCCTCAAGTTCAGGGGGACACTTCTTCCAAAAAACCTTCAGCCCCGCAAAATGCTGTAGGAGATATCCCGTCAAGTTCACAGCTTGACCCCGCTATAAGAAGCTACCTGGAGAGGTTTGACAATACTCTCCAAACGGTCAATCGAAGGTTAGACCGTTTGGACAAAGGCGCGCCATCCAAGTCAGCTGCGGCGGTGCAACCGCAAAAAATGCCTGCAGGTCGCGCGAAAGCGCTGCAAAGGGAAATAGCTCGTGCCGCGAGCACTGCAGCGCGTAGACAAAAGGGTAAGCAAGTGGCAAAAAACAAGCCCACGGGCTCCAAAGGGCCAGCAAACACCGACTGCGTCCCAAACAGAATACCAGTCTTGTTGAGACTCGATGAAAAGACGCAGCCCGAGCTGTCCCATGCCACGTCGCAAGTACACACTCATAAAAGTGCTGGACGGGACGATTTTTATCACCGCCAACAAAACAATCCTGATCGTCACCATGTGAGAGGGTCTCACACTTCGCGGGGTGGTTCTTATCACCGCGAAGGTCGTGAAAATACCCTACACCTTTCATCGCCATCACACGCCTCTAGCCAGCATGTGTCGAGAGTGGCCGGAATCACCGGCCGAGGCGAAGAGGAACCCTACCTCCGGACATTCCTCAATCGTAACCACGAAAATCGAACTTGCATGGGTGAAAGCAACCCCCAAGCGGCTTCATTGCTGCAAATTGAGGAGCTGCAGCGAGCTTTAGACAGACTAAGAGCTCAACAAAATGAGCAGAGGCAGGTCGCATCTGCCTCCCCCTTCTCTCCCGAAATGTTAGCCGCTCCACTCCCACCAAGATTTAGGATGCCCGACATGCGGGCGTTTGATGGAAATTCTGATCCACAGGATCATTTATATGAATTTAACGACCTGATGGAGCTTCACCAGGTCTCAGATTTAGCAAAATGTCGCTGTTTGGTAGTGACGTTGACCTCCCATGCCAAACGGTGGTTCAGGTCGCTCCCAGCGGGATCAATCAGTTCGTGGCCTCAGATGAGCACGACGTTCTTGAGGCATTTTCAAGCGAATCGAAAGTTTTCGATGCCTTTGAGCTACCTCAGCAATATAAGGCAAGAAATGGATAAATCCCTCCAGTCCTACATTGACCGTTTCCACAGAGAACTCAACAAAGTGGCTCATACTCTCGAAGAGTCTGTTCGGACTCTCATCATAGTTGGAGTTCATCCATAAACCAACTTGTGGAAAGAATTACAGGCCGAGGACGATGTTTCCCTCACTGGATTCTATAACCTTGCGAAGAAATACCTCCGGATAGAAAATTCATTGGCAGCACTCTGCCATCGCGACCTCGGCGCTTTGGGCAGTATGCCTAGTCGAGGCGAAAATAGAAGAGCTGATCGCAGAGGGGACGCTAACGATCAGCGAAAAGGGAAGAAACCTCGCTACGAGCACAAAAAGTCTTATGCTCCTATTCCTCATCGCGATCGCGCAGAAACCAATATACTCCATTGAATGCGTTTGTATCGGCCATTCTTGATAAATCCGAGGAAGCCAGTCTGCTCGGGGAGCCCGAGCCCATGAAAACTCCTACGACAGCCAGAAATAATAAAAAATAATGTCGCTTCCATCGGGATAACGGGCATCACACCGATGAGTGCCGAGCTTTAAAACAAGCAATCGAAGAGCTCATCAAGAAAGGGCACTTCAAGGAGCATATTGACGACTTCGCTCCCGCGCAAGAGAAGAGCCATGGGGAGCAAGGGAAAAAGCATTGTGATCACAAAGGGTATAGTAGTGTTAACATAATCTTTGGAGGACCGCACCTCGCAGGAAACACGCGAGGTGCGCAAGAAAGATATGCTCGCGAAGCTCATCACGAACCAATCAGGGTGATGAACACATCGCAGCGACCACAAAAGGTCCGCAAGGAGGAGCCGATCACCTTCTACGAGAAGGAGGCAGCCCGTTTGCATCATCCTCACGACGACGCCCTTGTGATTACGCCCCTCATAGGGCACCATAACGTCCGCAAAATGCTAGTGGACAACGGAAGCGCTGTGAACATCCTGTTCCAAACCGTCTTCGAAAGAATGAACTTGGACGAGGCCGACCTGCAGCCCGCCTCGATCCCTCTTTACGGCTTTACAAGGGACCACCTGATCCCCAAAAGAATGATCCAACTTCCGATCACGTTGGGTGACTATGACAAAGTGACTAAGGTTACTGAATTCTTGGTCGTGGATTGCCCATCTGCCTTCAATGGAATCCTGGGGTGACCTTTACTGAGAAGCTTCAAGGCAGTCACTTCCATATACCATCTCAAGATGAAGTTTCCCACCCCGACGGAGATAGGGGAAGTAAGCGGATCACAAAACGTATCTCGCGACTGCTACATAAAAGCGATGCAGATGGCGTGTAAAGGGAAGGGCATTTCGCAAGGTATTCCCCGACAGAATATGGCGATCAGTCGGATCGAGCCATAGCCTGGCCCAACAGAGGATAATATGGATCCTCGAATTCAGGAAAGCCCTTAAAGCGGCCCAGTTGGGGATTTGTTTGAAGTATCGGTCGACCTAAAGGAGCCGAGCCGAGTGTTAAGGATTGGGAGCAGTCTCAACCCCCAACTCGCCTCCGAGCTGATCAGCTTCCTGAAAGAAAATATCGATGTGTTCGCCTGGTCGCACGCAGATATGGTCGGAATTAGCCTAGACATCATTTGCCATGCGTTGAACATCGACAGCAAAGCCAAGCCAGTTCGCCAGAAAAGAAGAGCAATGGATCCGGAGCGATATACCGCCTTGAAATTAGAGGTGGACAACCTCTTCCAAAACGGGTCCATCCGAGAGGCACTCTACCCGACCTGGGTTGCCAACCCGGTTCTTGTAAAGAAGCCTAATGGCAAGTGATGAACCTATGTCGACTTCAGCGACCTCAACAAGGTCTATCCTAAAGACAGCTTCCCTCTGCTAAGAATTGACCAGCTCGTGGATGCCACCTCGGGGCATGAGCTGCTAAGTTTTATGGACACGTACTCGAGATATAATCAAATTCTGATGTACGGGCTAGACGAAGAGCATACGTCTTTTATTACAGACCGGGGGCTGTATTGCTACAAAGTTATGCCCTTCAGCCTCAAGAATGCTGGTGCAACCTACCAGCAATTGGTTAACCGGATGTTCTTTGACCAGATCGAAAAAATAATGGAGGTCTATGTGGATGACATGCTGGTCAAATCCCATGTCGCCTCAGATCACATTGCGCATCTCGTTGAGATTTTTGATATCCTCCGACTATACAGAATGAAACTGAATCTTCTCAAGTGTTCGTTCGGAGTATCGTCAGGAAAATTTCTAGGATACATGGTTAACCAGCGGGGGATAGAAATAAACCCCGAGAAAATTCAAGCTCTACTTGATATGGAAAGCCCGACCAGCAAAAAATAGGTCATGAGTCTTAATGGGCGAATAGCGGCACTAAGTCGCTTCATATCGAGGCTAACAAATCGCTGCTTACCGTTCTTCAATGTTCTAAAGGCCAACAAGAAGTTCGAGTGGACTCCCGAGTGCGAACAGGCGTTCCAAAGTATAAAAGAACACCTCGGGAAACCACATCTCCTATCCAAGCTTTTTCCGCAAGAGATCGTGCTCTTGTATCTGTCCGTCTCTCAGTTCGCGGTCAGTGCAGCTCTAATTTGGGAAGAGGAAAAGGTGCAATGGCCAGTGTACTATGCGAGCAAGCGTCTGACGGATGCCGAGATGCGGTACCCGAAAATAGAGTGATTAGCCTATGCCCTGCTGATCGCTTCCAGAAAGCTGCGACCTTACTTCCACGCCCATACTATCCATGTGATGACTAATGACCCACTCAGGCAGGTCCTCCAGAAGCCAGAGGCATCGGGTAAATTGCTTAAATGGGCCATGGAATTGAGTCAGTTCGATCTGAAGTACAAGCCAAGATCAACTATCAAAGGGCAGGCAGTTGCTGACTTTATCTCATAATTCTCCTATCTTCCAAGTGAATCAGAGCAACAGCCTAGCGAAGCGATCCAGGAAACTGCTCAGAATCTGTCGACTTGGAGCCTCTATGTTGACGGATCATCGAACATAAAGAGGGTCGGTGCAGGTCTTTTCCTTCTGAGCCCCGAAGGGGCTCGCATTCACGGCATTCTTCGGTTCAGATTCAAGGCAACCAACAATGAGGCCAAGTATGAAGCTCTGCTCGTTGGGTTGCAGTTGGCCAGAGAAATGGGTGCAACCGCGATCAGTGTCCACAGTGACTCCATGCTGATCGTTAACCAGATTTTGGGGGAATACCAAGCCAAGGAAGAAAACATGGTCCGTTATCTGAAAGAACCTAAGGCCTCACTCGAGCCGTTCAAACACTTCGAAATCACTCAGATTCGCAGAGATAGCAACTCTGTGGCGGACACCCTAGCAAGAATAGCCTGGTCGTTGGACTTAGAAGCACCGGATAGCATTCCTGTTTGATTCGTCGAGGCCCCAAGTATCAGCCCGATCGAATAGGCTGTGAATGTGACACAATCAGATTCCTGGATGACTCCTATTTTCCAATACCTCAAGGATGGGATCTTGCCCAACAATAAGGTCGAGGCAAGGGTTCTGCGAACAAGATCTGCTCGTTACACCCTCATCGGGGACTAGCTGTATAGGAGAGGATTTAGTGCCCCTCTTCTTCGATGTGTAACAAGCGAAGAAGTAGACTACATCATGAGGGAAATTCATGAAGGGATCTGCGGTAATCACACCGCCGCACAATCTCTTGCAAACAAGGTTGTTCGTCAAGGGTACTATTGGCCCCGAATTCAAGATGACGCCTACAACTTTGTCAAGAGGTGTGATAAGTGCCAGCGGTTTGCGAGCATACCGCGAGCTCCCTCCCATGAACTGATAACTATGACTAGCCCCTGGCCTTTTTCCATGTGGGAGATCGATCTCATCAGCCCCATGCCAATTGGGAAAGGGGGAGTCAAATATGCCGTGGTCGCGGTAGATTACTTCACCAAATGGGTAGAAGCCGAACCGCTAGCCACGATCATGACCAAAAAGCTCAAAGACTTCGTTTTCAAGAATATTGTATGCCGCTTCGGAATTCCTCATACCCTCATCTCGGATAATGGAAAATAGTTCGACAACGAGGAATTCAAACAGTTTTACGACGAGCTGGGCATCCATAAAAAATTCACCTCAGTCGCAAGACCGCAAGCAAATGGCTAAGTTGAAGCTATCAACAAAACCATCAAGCACACTTTGAAGGCCAAACTTGGTGCAGCCAAGGGAAATTACGCCGACGACCTCCTTGAAGTGTATGGGCATACAGAACAACTCCAAGAACCTCCACCTCGGAAACACCTTTTTCGCTGGCATACGGATGCGAAGCGATGATCCCTGTAGAGGTAGGAACTGGTTTACTTCAGAGAGACTTGTACAATGAGGCCGACAACGAAGCACTTATGAGAGCAAGCCTAGACCTTGTTGAAGAACATCGCAGCAAGGCTTCGCTAAGGATAGCAGCCTATCAACAACGCGCGAAGAAGTTCTTCGATTCAAAGGTCAGGTGAAGAGACTTCTAAGTCGGCAACCTTGTGTTAAAGGAAGTTCTTATCGGTACCAAGGAACCAAGTGCGGGAGTTTTAGGACCGAACTGGGAAGGTCCATACCGCATCGACAAAGTAATTAGACCGGGGACTTATCATCTCAAAAGGCTGAACGGTTCCAAAGTACCTCGAGCTTGGAATGCTGAGCACCTTCGACCATACTTTCAGTAATTCCGAACTCAGTTTTCCTTGTAAATTAATTTCTGATTTTTGTAAGTCATTTCCTTGTAAAGTGTTATCTTGCGCGTTTGTAACAATCTTCGCATGTGATCTTTTTCACACAAATAAGTTGTGTTATCACACTTGTTCAATAAATGTAAGCAATCAGGAAGTACTCATGTATAATAAAGCGAACAGAAATTGTAAAAGTCAAAATGTATTTCATTAATGAGGAGTAAAACAGGCAAAATGGCATGACTAAAAGCCCTAATCTGGCTCCTAAAGGAACGACCTCGTCGTCCTAGGGCTAGTCGGCTGAGGGTTTATACGAGGCATGTCCCGAACCTCCTGCTCGGGAGGTCGCCGCTTCATCATCCTCCCGCGCCATAGACATAGGTGTATCCAGCCAGTCCTCCAAGGGGTCGGACATATCAAGTCGCGGATTCTTCGATCGCAAGGCGTAGATAGATTCGATCGCCCATTCGGCAGCCTTCTTCTCGACCTCCGCTGCCTGATTTTGCATCTCCTCTGTCAAGGAAGCAACTTTTCCTTGACTTGCCTGAAGTTCAACTTCAAAAGCTTGCCTTAGCTTTTCGGAAGCTTCTCTCTCTTGTTCTGTTCGCAAGACCTGCAGAGAGGTCGCTTTGAGTTCTTGGTCTTTCTCCCCGGCCTCCTTGGAGAGTCTGGCTATGGTCCTTTGTAGCTCATTTGTCTCCTCTCCATGCTTCTCGGGCTGCACTTTTTGGAAGTCCACCGTGCGAAGAGCCGCGTCTCTTTCATTCAGGTACCAGTTCGCTGATTTAGAAGATAGGTTTCTCTCTGTTTCGACGACTTCTAGGCTTCGTTTGAGCGTTGCGTTCTCTTCCTTCAGAGCAACCTCCCTCTTTGCGGCTCCCAGTTGAACATTCTCCAAGGATATTCGCATGGAAAGAAGGGCCTACGAACAAAGAAAGATAGAGTTAGACAATCAAGAGGAGCTAAGGGTAGTCCTCGCCAAGGACAGTTGGTTCACCTTGTTTAAGTGTTGGACCGATGTGGACATTAGGTCCACGTCGCTGGAATTTGCGAATTGCTCAAATGATTCCGAGAGTCTGCATTCTAATAAAGTGTAGACCATCGGATGCAGGTACTCCGACAGGTTCCCCAGCGAGTCCAACACTGGAGTATCCTTCTGCGCGCCTTCAGCAGTGGTTGTGTCGTCCATCGGTTCCTTACCCGACCTTCTTCCGATGTCCTTCTGCAACCTCTTGAGCTGCTCGCCCTCAGATTCGGTCTTTGAATCTTTGACCTGAATCTGCCTCCTCTTCTTTCGCTGAGCCATTGTCTTCATCCTCGGGCGAGCAGGCGATGATTGGGAAACCTTCATGGTTCGCATTAGCGCATCCTCTGACGACTATGGCTGAGAAGTTTTGGAAGGTCGCGCCGGTTAGCCCGATGTTGCTCCTTCAATCGAGTGGATGGTCGAAGCAGCATCGGTCGCCTTGGCTTTTTTTGACCGAGGAAAATTGAGCGGCCTTCGTCGCGGCTGCTCTGACTCCTTTGAAGGCATGGTTGTTACATGCAAAGAATTGTTAGCAAAGTTATTCTACTTCACGACCAGAAAAGAATCAATTAGCAGGACTTACTCGGTAGGGGCTTTAACGACGCGTTTGTGTTGAAGAAACCATATTTTCGCAAATTCACGGTAGTCACGAGTTTCTTCGCGTCGCGCTTGTCCTCGGGTAGGGAGCCGAAGTGCACGATCCTACTTCTATCGAAGAGCAGCCCTAACTCGGTCATCTTGTTAACTGTCAGAAAGGAATCAGGTCGTTGGAAAGAGCACACTTCGAATGTAATGAGTTTGTCAAAAAAAAAAAAAAAAAAAAAAAAACAAAAAAACAACAACAAAGAGAAAGAGGCCTACTTGGTTCCTGGAAGCGACAATGGCCATCATAGCGAAAGAAGAAAAACTTCGTTTCGTAGGCCCCCGCGTTGCTAGGATAACTGTGTATCCCATCGACAATAGTAAGTCGCCTGGACAAGTAATACGAATCCTTGTCCTTGCTCTTTTTCAAAAAATACGAGTAGCCGAGCTTCATTGCGGTCAGCTCGCCCAGCCCATTCTCCTGGCACGCGATGTACATTGCAATAGCAATGACGTACGCATTCGGAGTCAGCTGCATCAGCGCGACCCCGAAGTGGTCCAAAAACGACCTGATGAAAGGGTGGAAGGGGATCAGTACCCCACTTGACGGGTATCGCGATGATTGTGTCACGTCGTGGAAAACATCCACCTTGATACCATACTGTTTTATTACCCTCTCAAGCTCGTCCCTAGTAAGTACCGAGAAGACCTCGAGAGGGATACTCGGAGCACCCTATAGGGACGAGTCGGTTCCCTGCTCGGATCTGGTTGTTGAGGGGTCCATTTTGCTAGTCTGCAAAAGTGACAAGCAGAAAGGTCATTTAGCCGTTGTACGTTATTTCGTACGATGACGTGGGAGGAAACAAACTCCCTAAATCCCAAAGAAAACCCTAACAACACGATTCGAGCCACCATTCATGACTCGAACCCGACGTAAGCATCTCGTCTCCAATGGGTTACCGGAAGACTGGCGCCATTTAACCATGAAAATAATAAAACAACGACAGAGAAGTTCTTACCTCTTAGAGTATGAGAACAGCTTCTGCTTCAAATGCCGAAAAAATTCAGGTTTGGAAGACAAAGGTTCCAGGTTTGCGAAAATCTTTTGCCCTCTGTGAAAAAGGCTCTGGTAACATTGCCTGAGAACGATTTGAGGTTTTTATAGCGTGTGAATCGGCGTTTGGATTTCCCGGAATCAAAACGACGTTTGGGCGGCAAAGATTTCTTACCGTTGATCACGGCCACGTGTCGCTCATCAGCGGGGAAGAGTAAGCGAAACAACTGGATAAAGTCAAACTTTCATCTTTCCCGTTGAAAAGCTCAAACGACGGCCATATCTCTCTCAAAGCATTAATTGCGTCTCAAATCCACATTTAATGCTCTAATAAGGGGCGTCGTTCCAACATATAACGCATTTAATGTTCTGATAAAGCGCACTGTGTCAGCATACAACGCATTTAATGTGATTGGCTGACACTTATCACGCACAGGGCACATCTGTCAACGTAGGGATTGCTTCATTAAATGCACCCATATCAAAAGAACAGCAGGTGACGTCTGACGAAATCAGGTCACTCGTCCTCTGTAAACAATGAACATGCGAGGTCGTGTTCATAAAAGTGCCATCCCGACCTACTTTCAAACAGGCCAGAATTTCCAGAATTTCCAAAAATCATCCCGCTGCGGCATGACTTGTAGTTTCCAAGGTTCAATCCTCGAACCTTAAAAACTAGGGGACTTCTGTTATGCCTAAAAAATATAAGGGCTGACGTCAGGTCCAGTCAGCCTACAAGAGTCAGATCATGGGTACAACCACAGCCTGCTTCCGTACTGTTACTGCCTAAAAAATATAAGGGCTGACGTCAGGTCCAGTCAGCCTACAAGAGTCAGATCATGGGTACAACCACAGCCTGCTTCCGTCAGAATAGTGGGGGCGCGTCAGGCAACCAGAGCTGTGGTGATCCACGTGTCCAATCCCTGCTCTAAATCACGCAAATCACTCTGGAAGGTGGCAATGTGACATAAAGAAGGATTTGCAGGATAATCCCACCAACTTACAGATTTAGTGATCATTGCCTCAATGCATCCCTATAAATTGGGAGCTCCTCTCTCATTAAAGGGGATTCGCACATTTTTACACTTGATTAACTACTCTCTCTCTCTCTCCTAGAATTACTAGCATTGTTACCTTGTAATATCATTGTAAGTCAGTCCGCTAAAAGCGACCTGACCCTTATCATCATAATAAGTATCAGTGGGACGTAGGACTTGCTACCTTAGCATCCGAACCACTTTAAAAACTGTCCCATTGCATTTTACTATCCTTTTTCTTACATTCACGTGTGTCCTTTGAGCCTGCTCAACATTTCACACGTGCATTTCGTTGGTGTAAAAATCACGCATCAACAGTTGGCACTAGAGGAGGGGCCTGATTTAGTGTTCACCCTTCATCAGGAGAATCTCCAACTTATCGGTCCTACAACAACAAATGGCCCGCCAACCAGAACCTGAGCAAACCAACCAAGGCGCTGAGGGGCTCCTCAAGTTCAGGGGGACACTTCTTCCAAAAAACCTTCAGCCCCGCAAAATGCTGTAGGAGATATCCCGTCAAGTTCACAGCTTGACCCCCTATAAGAAGCTACCTGGAGGGTTTGACAATACTCTCCAAACGGTCAATCGAGGTAGACCGTTTGGACAAAGGCGCGCCATCCAAGTCAGCTGCGGCGGTGCAACCGCAAAAAATGCCTGCAGGTCGCGCGAAAGCGCTGCAAAGGGAAATAGCTCGTGCCGCGAGCACTGCAGCGCGTAGACAAAGGGTAAGCAAGTGGCAAAAAACAAGCCCACGGGCTCCAAAGGGCCAGCAAACACCGACTGCGTCCCAAAAAAGAATACCAGTCTTGTTGAGACTCGATGAAAAGAAGCAGCCCGAGCTGTCCCATGCCACGTCGCAAGTACACACTCATAAAAGTGCTGGACGGGACGATTTTATCACCGCCAACAAAACAATCTGATCGTCACCATGTGAGAGGGTCTCACACTTCGCGGGGTGGTTCTTATCACCGCGAAGGTCGTGAAAATACCCTACACCTTTCATCGCCATCACACGCCTCTAGCCAGCATGTGTCGAGAGTGGCCGGAATCACCGGCCGAGGCGAAGAGGAACCCTACCTCGGACATTCCTCAATCGTAACCACGAAAATCGAACTTGCATGGGTGAAAGCAACCCCAAGCGGCTTCATTGCTGCAAATTGAGAGTGCAGCGAGCTTTAGACAGACTAAGAGCTCAACAAAATGAGCAGAGGCAGGTCGCACTGCCTCCCCCTTCTCTCCGAAATGTAGCCGCTCCACTCCCACAAGATTTAGGATGCCGACATGCGGGCGTTGATGGAAATTTGATCCACAGGATCATTTATATGAATTTAACGACCTGAGGAGCTTCACCAGGTCTCAGATTTAGCAAAATGTCGCTGTTTGGTAGTGACGTTGACCTCCCATGCCAAACGGTGGTTCAGGTCGCTCCCAGCGGGATCAATCAGTTCGTGGCCTCAGATGAGCACGACGTTCTTGAGGCATTTTCAAGCGAATCGAAAGTTTTCGATGCCTTGAGCTACCTCAGCAATATAAGGCAAGAATGGATAAATCCCTCCAGTCTACATTGACCGTTTCACACGAGAACTCAACAAGTGGCTCATACTCTCGAAGAGTCTGTTCGGACTCTCATCATAGTTGGAGTTCATCCATAAACCAACTTGTGGAAAGAATACAGGCCGAGGACGATGTTTCCCTCACTGGATTCATAAACCTTGCGAAGAAATACCTCCGAGATAGAAATTCATTGGCAGCACTCTGCCATGCGGACTCGGCGTTTGGGCAGTATGCCTAGTCGAGGCGAAAATAGAAGAGCTGATCGCAGAGGGACGCTAACGATCAGCGAAAAGGGAAGAAACCTCGCTACGAGCACAAAAAGTCTTATGCTCCTATTTCTCATCGCGATCGCGCAGAAACCAATATACTCCATTGAATGCGTTTGTATCGGCCATTCTGTAAATCCGAGGAAGCCAGTCTGCTCGGGGAGCCGAGCCCATGAAAACTCCTACAGCCAGAAATAATAAAAAATAATGTCGCTTCCATCGGGATAACGGGCATCCACACCGATGAGTGCCGAGCTTTAAAACAAGCAATCGAAGAGCTCACAGAAAGGGCACTTCAAGGAGATATGACGACTTCGCTCCCGCGCAAGAGAAGAGCCATGGGGAGCAAGGGAAAAAGCATTGTGATCAAAAGGGTATAGTAGTGTTAACATAATCTTTGGAGGACGCACCGCACGGAAACACGCGAGGTGCGCAAGAAAGATATGCTCGCGAAGCTCATCACGAACCAATCAGGGTGATGAACACATCGCAGCGACCACAAAAGGTCCGCAAGGAGGAGCCGATCACCTTCTACGAGAAGGAGGCAGCCCGTTTGCATCATCCTCACGACGACGCCCTTGTGATTACGCCCCTCATAGGGCACACATAACGTCCGCAAAATGCTAGGGACAACGGAAGCGCTGTGAACCTCCTGTTCCAAACCGTCTTCGAAAGAATGAACTTGGACGAGGCCGACCTGCAGCCGCCTCGATCCCTCTTTACGGCTTTACAAGGGACCACTGATCCCAAAAGAATGATCCAACTTCCGATCACGTTGGGTGACTATGACAAAGTGACTAAGGTTACTGAATTCTTGGTCGTGGATTGCCCATCTGCCTTCAATGGAATCCTGGGGTGACCTTTACTGAGAAGCTTCAAGGCAGTCACTTCCATATACCATCTCAAGATGAAGTTTCCCACCCCGACGGAGATAGGGGAAGTAAGCGGATCACAAAACGTATCTCGCGACTGCTACATAAAAGCGATGCAGATGGCGTGTAAGGGAAGGGCATTTCGCAAGGTATTCCGAAGAATATGGCGATCAGTCGGATCGAGCCATAGCCTGGCCCAACAGAGGATAATATGGATCCTCGAATTCAGGAAAGCCCTTAAAGCGGCCCAGTTGGGGATTTGTTTGAAGTATCGGTCGACCTAAGGAGCCGAGCGAGTGTTAAGGATTGGGGCAGTCTCAACCCCCAACTCGCCTCGACTGATCAGCTTCCTGAAAGAAAATATCGATGTGTTCGCCTGGTCGCACGCAGATATGGTCGGAATTAGCCAGACATCATTTGCCATGCGTTGAACATCGACAGCAAAGCCAAGCCAGTTCGCCAGAAAAGAAGAGCAATGGATCCGGAGCGATACCGCCTTGAAATTAGAGGTGGACAACCTCTTCCAAAACGGGTCCATCGAGAGGCACTCTACCCGACTGGGTTGCCAACCGGTTCTTGTAAAGAAGCAATGGCAAGTGATGAACCTATGTCGACTTCAGCGACCTCAACAAGGTCTATCCTAAAGACAGCTTCCCTCTGCTAAGAATTGACCAGCTCGTGGATGCACCTCGGGGCATGAGCTGCTAAGTTTTATGGACACGTACTCGAGATATAATCAAATTCTGATGTACGGGTAGACGAAGAGCATACGTCTTTTATTACAGACCGGGGGCTGTATTGCTACAAAGTTATGCCCTCTAGCCTCAAGAATGCTGGGGAACCTACCAGCAATTGGTTAACCGGATGTTCTTTGACCAGATCGAAAAAATAATGGAGGTCTATGTTGAGACATGCTGGTCAAATCCATGTCGCCTCAGATCAATTGCGCATCTCGTTGAGATTTTGATATCCTCCGACTATACAGAATGAAACTGAATCTTCTCAAGTGTTCGTTCGGAGTATCGGCAGGAAAATTTCTAGGTACATGGTTAACCAGCGGGGGATAGAATAAACCCGAGAAAATTCAAGCTCTACTTGATATGGAAAGCCCGACCAGCAAAAAATAGGTCATGAGTCTTAATGGGCGAATAGCGGCACTAAGTCGCTTCATATCGAGGCTAACAAATCGCTGCTTACGTTCTTCAATGTTCTAAAGGCCAACAGAAGTTCGAGTGGACTCCCGATGCGAACAGGGTTCCAAGTATAAAAGAACACTCGGGAAACCACATCTCCTATCCAAGCTTTTTCCGCAAGATCGTGCTCTTGTATCTGTCCGTCTCTCAGTTCGGGTCAGTGCAGCTCTAATTTGGGAAGAGGAAAAGGTGCAATGGCAGTGTACTTAGCGAGCAAGCGTCTGACGGATGCCGAGATGCGGTACCGAAAATAGAGTGATATGCTATGCCCTGCTGATCGCTTCAGAAGCTGCGACCTTATTCCACGCCCATACTATCCATGTGATGACTAAGACCCACTCAGGCAGGTCCTCCAGAAGCCAGAGGATCGGGTAAATTGCTTAAATGGGCCATGGAATTGAGTCAGTTCGATCTGAAGTACAAGCCAAGATCAACTATCAAAGGGCAGCGAGTTGTGACTTTATCTCATAATCTCCTTCTTCCAAGTGAATCAGAGCAACAGCCTAGCGAAGCGATCCAGGAAATGCTCAGAATCTGTCGACTTGGAGCCTCTATGTTGAAGGATCATCGAACATAAAGAGGGTCGGTGCAGGTCTTTTCCTTCTGAGCCCCGAAGGGGCTCGCATTCACGGCATTCTTCGGTTCAGATTCAAGGCAACCACACATGAGGCCAAGTATGAGCTCTGCTCGTTGGGTTGCAGGTGGCCAGAGAAATGGGTGCAACCGCGATCAGTGTCCACAGTGACTCCATGCTGATCGTTAACCAGATTTTGGGGGATACCAAGCCAAGGAAGAAAACATGGTCCGTTATCTGAAAGAACCTAAGGCCTCACTCGAGCCGTCAAACACTTCGAAATCACTCAGATTCGCAGAGATAGCAACTCTGTGGCGGACACCCTAGCAAGAATAGCTGGTCGTTGGACTTAGAAGACCGGATAGCATTCCTGTTTGATTCGTCGAGGCCCCAAGTATCAGCCCGATCGAATAGGCTGTGAATGTGACACAATCAGATTCCTGGTGACTCCTATTTTCCAATACCTCAAGGATGGGATCTTGCCCAACAATAAGGTCGAGGCAAGGGTTCTGCGAACAAGATCTGCTGTACACCCTCATCGGGGACTAGCTGTATAGGAGAGGATTTAGTGCCCCTCTTCTTCGATGTGTAACAAGCGAAGAAGTAGACTACATCATGAGGGAAATTCATGAAGGGATCTGCGGTAATACACCCGCCGCACAATCTCTTGCAAACAAGGTTGTTCGCAAGGGTACTATTGGCCCCGAATTCAAGATGACGCCTACAACTTTGTCAAGAGGTGTGATAAGTGCCAGCGGTTTGCGAGCATACCGCGAGCTCCCTCCATGAACTGAAACTATGACTAGCCCCTGGCCTTTTTCCATGTGGGGAGACGATCTCATCAGCCCCATGCCAATTGGGAAAGGGGGAGTCAAATATGCCGTGGTCGCGGTAGATTACTTCACCAAATGGGTAGAAGCCGAACCGCTAGCCACGATCATGACCAAAAGCTCAAGACTTCGTTTTCAAGAATATTGTATGCCGCTTCGGAATTCCTCATACCCTCATCTCGGATAATGGAAAATATTCGACAACGAGGAATTCAAACAGTTTACGACAGCTGGCATCCATAAAAATTCACCTCAGTCGCAAGACCGCAAGCAAATGGCAAGTTGAAGCTATCAACAAAACCATCAAGCACACTTTGAAGGCCAAACTTGGTGAGCCAAGGGAAATTACGCCGACGACTCCTTGAAGTGTAGGGCATACAGAACAACTCCAGAACCTCCACCTCGGAAACACCTTTTTCGCTGGCATACGGATGCGAAGCGATGATCCCTGTAGAGGTAGGAACTGGTTTACTTCAGAGAGACTTGTACAATGAGGCCGACAACGAAGCACTTATGAGAGCAAGCCTAGACCTTGTTGAAGAACATCGCAGCAAGGCTTCGTAAGGATAGCAGCCTATCAACAACGCGCGAAGAAGTTCTTCGATCAAAGGTCAGGTGAAGAGACTTCTAAGTCGGCAACCTTGTTTAAAGGAAGTTTATCGGTACAAGGAACCAAGTGCGGGAGTTTTAGGACCGAACTGGGAAGGTCCATACCGCATCGACAAAGTAATTAGACCGGGGACTTATCATCTCAAAAGGCTGAACGGTTCCAAAGTACCTCGAGCTTGGAATGCTGAGCACCTTCGACCATACTTTCAGTAATTCCGAACTCAGTTTTCCTTGTAAATTAATTTCTGATTTTTGTAAGTCATTTCCTTGTAAAGTGTTATCTTGCGGTTTGTAACAATCTTCGATGTGATCTTTTTCACACAATAAGTTGTGTTACACACTTGTTCAATAAATGTAAGCAATCAGGAAGTACTCATGTAATAAAGCGAACGAAAATTGTAAAAGTCAAAATGTATTCATTAATGAGGAGTAAAACAGGCAAAATGGCATGACTAAAAGCCCTAATCTGGCTCCTAAAGGAACGACCTCGTCGTCCTAGGGCTAGTCGGCTGAGGGTTTATACGAGGCATGTCCCGAACCTCCTGCCGGGAGGTCGCCGCTTCATCCTCCCGCGCCATAGACATAGGTGTATCCAGCCAGTCCTCCAAGGGGTCGGACAATTCAAGTCGCGGATTCTTCGATCGCAAGGCGTAGATAGATTCGATCGCATTCGGCAGCTTCTTCTCGACCTCCGCTGCTTTTTGCATCTCCCTTTGCAAGGAAGCAACTTTTCCTTGACTTGCCTGAAGTTCAACTTCAAAAGCTTGCCTTAGCTTTCGGAAGCTTCTCTCTCTTGTCTGTTCGCAAGACTGCAGAGAGGTCGCTTTGAGTTCTTGGTCTTTCTCCCGGCCTCCTTGGAGAGTCTGGCTATGGTCCTTTGTAGCTCATTTGTCTCCTTCCATGCTTCTCGGCTGCACTTTTTGGAAGTCCACCGTGCGAAGAGCCGGTCTCTCATTCAGGTACCAGTTCGCTGATTAGAAGATAGGGTTCTCTCGTTTCGACGACTTTAGGCTTCGTTTGAGCGTTGCGTTCTCTTCCTTCAGAGCAACCTCCCTCTTTGCGGCTCCAGTTGAACATTCTCAAGGATATTCGCATGGAAAAAGGGCTACGAACAAAGAAAGATAGAGCAATCCCAAAATAAGCCATAATATGTGATCTCACTAAATTATTATAATAATATTTTTGTCATAAAATTGTTCAATTAAAACTAATTATGTAAATTATAGTTTTTAAAACCATACATTATATCACATATATAATAACAATGAGATTAGTTTCTCGCTGTCTTACCATGTCTGTGGCATGGTAATATAATTATAAGGTTTCATATAAAATTTTATTTAATAATACTTTAAACTAATAATAGGTAAATGTTTATCTTATAATAATATTTTAAATTTTATTTTTAAAAATACTTTAACTACTAATAATATTAAATCAGTGAGCTACCAGTGAACAAGATAGAAATGTAACATATGAACAAAAAAGGATATACACATACATTAACTTTAATAGAAACTTCTTGAAAATTAATTAAAGAGCCAATTAGTCAAACAACCAAACCAAAATTTAAAAAGGATAAAAGAAAAAACGTGAGGAGTGAGGAGTGAGAGCGCCTCATGGCAAAGATTCAAACTTGCATGGCCGTTAAACTCTAACTTAAATAGTCTGTCGGAACTATCGTAAATGCTCATGAATAAAACTAATGCTAAATTAATCCTTTAAGGCGCGTTTGGTTTTGGGAATATTTTATTATTTAAAAAATAGGATTACCTTAAAAATAAATTACCTTAAGGGGCCGTTTGGATCGGGGGTATATAAGATAACGGAGGTAATTTTCATTTATTTTGCAAGATTTTGATGTTTGGTTTGCAAGTAATAAAAGATTGCCATGATCTTTTATTGTAAATAATGTTTACTGTTGATAATATGGGGGGTAATCTTATTACCTTGCTATGGGGTGTTATTAAATCATTATTGGGGTAATTTGATTTTTCTACCCATTTTGCTCTTAATTAAAAGTCATTTCGAACGCAATTGCCCTTAAATGTCTACCAAATAACAATTACCCAGCCCCCTTACATTTAAGAAATTAGCTAAAACACCCCAGCCACAAAAAAGTTTAAAATTTAACAAAATACCCAGGACCACCGTTGGCCGTGACTCACCACCGCCGGCCACCAGCGTCAGTCGCCGTTATGGTGCAAGACCGACAGGATTTGGTTGGTCATGCACCGGTAAGGCCTTTTCCAGCCATGGATCACATATCCATGGTTGGAAAAGGCCAGATCTAGCGTTTCTATGGCCATGATGGCCATAGATCTGGTTGTTTTCTGACCATGGATTTGTGATCCATGGCCACTTCCAGCTTTGCCAGCTCACAACCGGTCATATATGGTCAGTCGTGCATCATTCCGTCAACTGTCGACGGTGGTGGCTGGCTGCAGGTAGTGGCTTGGGGTGGATGGGGGTGATTTTGCTACAAAATAAAGTTTTCTATTGCTGGGGTGTTTTAGCAAAATTTCAAATGTAGGGGAAGGAAATAATTCAAAAACTAATAATAAAAATACTATTATATTAATATTTAAAAAGGAGGGCAATTTAATAATCTATATAACATACCCACCCATTTATCCTCCCAACCAAACTATTATTCACCAATTTATTCGAACCAACTAAACATATTTTCTAAACATTCCCAGTAATTTCAATGTGATCTTTTTTTTCTGTTAATATAATATTCTTCTATAATAAAACATTATATGATCCAAATACCCCCTAAAGATTAATGGGAATATTATATTATATGTGTTTAGTTAGATTGGTGGGTATAAATAATTAATATGTTTGGTTGAGAGAATAAAAAAATTATGGGAGAGCCATTTACTGAATTTCTTCTTTTTAAGTATTATTATAATATTATTAAATTTTGGGAAAGAAACGGCCAAATCCATGGATTTGGCCACAAAATGCCATGGATCTAGCCGAAAACAACTTGATCAGCGCACGGTAGTCTAGTTTCGGCCGGTTGTGCACCGTTTCGATGACTGTTGATGGGGGCTGGCAGTGGTGGCCAACAACCAACTATCATCTTGGGTGGCCGAGGTGTTTTGGATGGTATTCATGTAAATAGTTTTCATAATAAGGGCATTACTGTCCAAAAATTTAATTATTTAAGGGTAAAATGGTAACATGTATTGTGGGGGATTTCTGTCCAAAAAATTAATTTATGAGGTTACAGAAGTCACTTTGAGCTAACTGTTATTTGGTAGACATATGAGGGCATTTGTGTCCAAAAAGGCTATTAATTAAGGGTAAAACAGGAACAAAATTAAGATTATCCCGGTAATAAAAGAATAACACCTCCTGAGACGGTAATCTGATTACCCCTATATCTAGACTTGGCAAACGGGCGGCTCGGTAGAGTACGGGCCAGGTAACCACTGGTACAAGTCAAATGGGTATGGGTCAAACGAGTAAAAATTGTGAATGGGTAAGGAAATGCACCACTCGTACCTGATCATGAGGGCACGGGTGGACCGGCAGGTCACCTGTTCTCTCTCTCCCCCTCTCTCTCTCTTCTCTGTTATGTTATCTTAAATAATCTAAAAAAAATAAAAAAAATCATGTCTATCTTCTCAAATTTCATACTCCAACACACAAGCCACAACACCACTACACTTATTAGACTTCAAACCACTAAACTACAAGTTCCACCACCATAAAAAAAAACTTGTTTACATAAATAAAGTAAAATTAAAAAATCAATTCAATTCACCACTGTCACATCAAAATTCACTCACTCATAAAATCCAATTTCAAATAAACAAAAATCCAGGGAAAGAATATAGTCAGTCTCCAAACCAAAATTTTCTTTTTAGTTGGGATTTGAGATGAGCTGGAGAGAGGAAAATGCATAATGGAGCAAGAGGGAGAAGAAAAGGCAACAATGGAGTAGAAAAGTAAAGATATTGTTGGAGAAAATAATCCAACAATGGAGTTGGAAAGAAAATGAAGGGAAAGATTTTTTTTTTTTTAACCTTTTCTATGAACCTACCACTTTTCAATGTTTGTGCGGGTACTCGCAGGTATCACTTGACCCACCCGTGAAAATAACGGGTGGACCGGGTACGGGTAATGATCCCACAGGTCTTAAATATATGAGCCCATACCTGCAAAAATTATCCTGGTACCCATGGACCTACTGGTATGGGTCCCTTTTTGTTAGGTCTACCTATATCACCTACAGTAAATAGTATTAGCTTTACAATATTACCGAAATATTTTATTACATGATAACTAAACATGGGAATGCCCATGATAAAAGATAGATTACCGAAGTTATCTTCCTATAGCCCTAATCAAATGCATCCTTAATGCATAATAAAATAACAAAAGTTCCTTTGAAGTTCCGAAAATAACAAAAAAAATATCATTAAGTTTTTAGATATCAATATCAATTATCAGAGGTAGTTTTGTAGTATTTGTTAAATTGTAGCAGTATATAATTTATCGATTTACTAATAGTAGGGGAGGGGGTGGGTTTGTTAAATGTTAACCCAAAAAATTTACAATTTTTTTATTTTTTATTATATCATACCCAAGGATCTACGTCTTTAACTCTAAAATTTATCGAGAGTTCTTCTATTATGAATTTTCGATAACGTCATAAACTAAAATTATAAATAACACTTTTTACAAATTTTGATAATATCTATAGAGCTGATTGATATGTTTTGGAGTAGGATAATATTTTATTTAAACTAACTTTTTAAAAAAAAATTCAAGTTTCAACCGAAATATAGATTAATTTGAAAACATTAAAAATTTTCCTTAAAATTTTAAAATTCCCATAAGCATTTAAGTTATCATTTCCCTTCGTTATTTACTATTTCAACTAAAATTTTTAATTTAAATTTATGATATCCATTTAATTGTTGTAATCAATTGTGTCATAGGTTCATGGGTTGACAATTTTTTTCTTTTTATTTTTCTGTTAATTTCATTCACAACAATTGAATTATAATGGTTAAATAATGAATTTTAATTTTGAATTTTTGATTTAGTTTTTTGAGATTTGAAGGGGTTATATTGGTTTTTAAAGTTTAGATTTAAATTATAACTAGGTGTAAAGCCCACATGTCGTGCGGGTATGATTATTGATTGTGTTTCAAGTATTCAAGTTTACCAATATGATACGAAGACTTACTTCACATTTTGAATCGCATAAAAAATACTATTTATCTCAGAGAGCTCTAGTGAAACTTATAGAAAAACGCCAATGGTTGCTGTTGTATTCATCACAACAAAATAGAGTATGTCATACAGAATTAATTAGTCAGTTGAATATTCAACAATCAATAAATCGTTCATTTGAAATACAATTTTGAAATATTTGATTTATTAGATTTTGAAGTGAATTTTATTTAGTATACTTTTATTATAAAGCAAATGTGTACACTGTTTTATCTTTTTCTCAAGTACTATTTAATGGTGTAGATGGAGGTTCTTTATTCTTTTCCTCACGAATTTTCGGTTTCTCTTCATTTGCAACAACCAAATACTCCTGTGTATTGAGATCATAAATAATAACTGTTATGCCTCAAAAGTCACGCTTATGTTAGCCCAATAAATGTCTTTTTGTACTAGCTGCCAATGTCATATCTCCTTAAAGATATTCATACCAACCCTATCTCCTTTCAATAAATGAATGGATGAGAGCCTTTCATGTGTCAAGACAACTTGCAAAACACTTATTACATTGAGTGTTTAGGTGTATAAATTGGCACTTCTCTTCCTGAAGAGGGGGATTGGGCATATGAGAGTTAACCATAGATAAGAGCTCAATTCTTTCTTTCTATAAACACTGTATTTCTTCATCTTTGTATGCCTTCTGGGCAATATCATAGAAATAGTCAGAGATCAATAAAATAACAGTGGATGTAGGAATCGCTTGTTGAGCATCCGAATCACTATAAAAATCTCTCTTGTCAGTCTATTATTTACGTTTTCTACAACATATATAATCTCAGCTCCATATTCAAATCTCATGGATCCATTCACGTGTGTCTCCTGAGTCAGCTCAGCGTTTCCCACGTGCGAGTTGTTGGCGTCCAAAATCAAGCGTCAACAATAACCATGGCAGAATTCGTGATATCAAACAACGCATCAATGACATCTTTGATTTTTTGTCTTACAGTCTTTAGATTCTCTAAGTTGGTGCGAACATTAGGTAGAATCTCTTTCAACTCCAACGGTCTGTCAGCCATTGCCGAATCAACAGGGAAAAAAAAACAATGAAATTCTATAAATTTATGAAAGCGCTACAAATATAGACTTCCTTATAGTTGTATAGAAATAAACATAACAGGATGAGTTAAATGTGAATATCAAACGAACCACCGACAAACCAACATACAATTTCTAATAAATAAAGATTCCAATTAAAATTATTAGTTTTTTTTTCTTGGCTTTTATATTACACAAAATATCTATTACCATTTCCTTTGATGTTTTCCGATTTTGAGTTCCTATCTTTTAGTTTCTCTCTTGCAGTATTTAAATTGTCGATGTTGGTGTTGATATTGGCTACAATCTCTTTCAACTCTGATGTTTTGTCAGCGATTGCGAAATCAATCGAGAAAAAAAAAACACAAACAATGAAAGTCTACAAATTTATAAAAAAAATACAAATTGAAACTTTCTTATCCTTATATAAAAATAAACATCAAATGACGACTTCAATGAGAATAGAAAACGAACAGCCAAAAAACCAACAAACAACTCTTAATAAATAGACACACCGGCTCAAGAACGTAAAAAAACTCTTTGGATAACGTGAAAGGAAAGAGTAATAGATATTTTATTAAATATAAAAGTAAAAAAACATCAAAAATACATATTCAAATAGGTTTGTTTATTTATTAGACATTGTCTGTTGGTTTTCACACTACTAAGTTTTATGTTTCTATGCAGTTTGCTAAACAACATGTATATGGCATTTATGTAATATGGTTAATCATATATAATTTCTTATTAAATATGAATTAGAAACAAACATTACAAAATCTAAATCATAAAGAAACAATTGTAATTACAAAATCTAAATCATAAAGAAACAATTGTAATAACTAAATTGATTCAACAATTGGTTCATACACTAGTCATAGGATTGTAACAATTTGTTGAACAATGTTGTGTTATGGTGAATTATTATTCTCTTTCATACATCAGTGATAGGACTGTAATAATTTGCAGAACAATGTGATGTTTATAAAAATCAAGAAGCCTAACCATTTAGATTTGTTAGATTTTATTAGATTTTTATTTTCATTTAAGTTATGGTTCAACAACTAGCTTATTTCAATTAAACATTGTTCAATATATTTTTTGAATAGGCAATAGTAATTTAAATGGTGGATTTTTTAAAGATAATAACAATATGAAATGTCATTTTCATGCAATGTTATATTAATTAAGTACTTAATGTATTATATTAGTAAGGCCCGTTTTTATTTTCAATTTAAGTTATAGTTCGGCAAGTAGCTTATTACAATTAAAAATGGTTCAACATATTTTTTTAATATGTAATAGGAATGGTGATTGGTGGATTTCTTGTTATGGTTCAGCATATTACAAATGGTTCAATATATTACAATGGTTCGGCCACTGACTTATATTACTAGGGTTACAATGGAAGGATCATCCCTAACCATTTAAAGTTGTTGTTGTGCCCCAGTGTATGATATTCCTAACCATTTAAAGTTGTTGTTGTGTCCTAGTGTATGATATTTCTATTTTCTTTGTTGCATGTTCCCAGACATTGGTTTGAAATTATTTTTGCAATTTATTGTTATATTGCTAATAACTTTGAATATTCAATATGTTTTGAGTTTTTAAATTTGTATTGCAAAATTTTTCTATTGAGTGTGACCGATAAAATGAATAGGCAATCTCATCTTTTTCTTATATTATAATTATATGTATGTGTTGGTAAATTTCATTCCAAAGATGGTTGGTTGTTTGCTTTAATTTATGGTTCAGCAACTACCTTGCGTAAATTTAAAATTATCCATAGGAAAGATAAAAGCAATAACAATTGTCTTGATAGATTATAGACAATCTAATGAATTATAACTTTTATTAGCAAACATCAATCTATATATTTTTGTATTTGAATTAACAAAGTTTAATTAGACTTTTGGGATACCCAATAAAGTATAATCACTATTTAATATCATATTCATTAATACTAAAAAAATATCAAACACTAATTACATAAATATATAATATATTACATAATTATATATAAATATTTAATGTGAATGTGAAGCGTTTATATTTATGTGAATGTGAAGGGATTAAACACATCCACCAAACATCAATCTATGTATCTTCTATTTGAATTAACAAAGTTCTAATTAGACCTTTGGGATGACCAATAAAGATAATCACTATTTAATATTATATTGTTATTAATATGTGTTATTAATACTAAAAATATCAACACCAATTACATTAAACCACGTGTAACCAAAATCATATATATTCACATACCCCATATCATCACCAATTATATGCAGTCAAATGTACATATCCAACATCATCGCCAATTACATTCAGCCACATGTCAAACAATCATCCAACTATGTCAAAATCCAACAATTTTAGAGCTATAAAACTCCTACATGTCAATTAAATAGGCGATGCTTCAGAATCAGTAAGTTCATATTAGTGCCGGACATCTTTTGTCAATCGTTGTATACAAATTGAATTATGCAATATAAAATAACAATTGAAGTATGTGAAAAAATGCACCAATATGTATGTAAATAACAATTGAAGTTAGTTAAATGGTTCAGCAGCAAGCATCTAAATGGGTCAACAGCACAAGACCATTAATAATTAAAATAACAAATGGTTCGGCAGCAAAGGACCATTACCTCAATGATTATTAACTTATTTAAATTATTATATAAAAACCATTTAACAACCAAAGAGAGTGGAGAATAGCACTTAGTTAAACATCAATTGATTTTGATGGAGAAGATGGAGAGAATAATTAAATGAAGCTTACAGTAAAAGATGGAATCTTATAAAGTAAACACAGAAATAATAAATAAAGACGGAATCTTATAAAGCAAACATAGAAATAGTGAATAACAATTGAAGTTAGATAAATGGTTCAGCAGCAACCATTTTTACCTCAATTACTATGCTTATTTTCATTACCTCAATGATTATTAACTTAATTTAAATGGTTATATAAGAATCATTTAATAACCAAACAAAGTGGGGAATAACACTTACATAAAACAGAGTGGGGAATAGCACTTAGATAAACATCAATTGATTTTGATGGAAAAGATGGAGAGAATAATTAAATGAAGCTTATAGTAAAAGATGGAATCTTATAAAGTAAACACAAAAATAATAAATAAAGATGGAATCTTACAAAGTAAACACAGACATAATAAATAAAATTGAAGTTAGATAAATGGTTTGGCAGCAACCATTTTACCTCAATTACTATGCTTATTCTCATTACCTTAATTATTATTAACTTATTTAAATGGTTATATGAGAACCATTTAATAACCAAACAGTGTGGGGAATAGCACTTACGTAAACATCAATTGATTTTGGTGAAACAGATGGAGAGAATCAATAATGAAGCTTACAGTAAAAATTGGAATCTTACAGAGTAAACACATAAATAAAAACCTCTTTTTTCACGATATATGTAGAATACAACCCTGTTGATGCGTGATTTTTATACTAACTAAACGCACGTATGCAATGTTGAGCTGGCTCAGAAGACACACGTGAATGCAAGAAAAATGAGAATAAATGCAATGGGGACAACTTTTAAAGTGGTTCGGATGCCAAGGTAACAAGTCCTACGTCCACTGATATTTATATTAATGATAAGGGTCAGGTCGCGTTAGCGGACTGACTTACCAATGATAGTACAAGAGAGAGAGAGCTATATTATAGAGAGAGAGAGAGAGAGAGAGAGAGAGAGAGATTGTGGCTAATTAAGAGTAAAAATGAGCGAATCCCTTGAATGGGAGAGGAACTCTCTATTTATAGCGGGATACATTGGGCTAATGATTACTGAATCTGTGAGTTGGTGGGATTAAGTGTACAAATCCTTCTTTATGTCACATTGCCCACCTTCTAGAGTGATTTACGCGATTTGGAGCAGGGATTGGACACGTGGAATCACCACAGCTTCTGGCTGGTCTGGCGCGCACCTACTATTCTGACAAAAGTAGGCTGCCCCTTTCCTCACATGACTCGGCTGTGGGTGTACCCATGCTCTGGCTTTTGCACGCTGACTGGACCTTACGTCAGCCCTATATTTTTCAGGCATAACAAACCCTATCAACAAAAAGGGAAAGAATAAATACCATCAAAACTAAATATGAAAATTAATATAGCGTGAAAAAAAAACATCTGCATTTTGGAAAGCATAGGTGGCAACTAACTTGAGCACACTTTTGATGCAGAACTATTAACATCTGGAATATTTGTTTTCTTTTCTCATAATTGCAGTTGAATTCGGTTTTATGGTACCAATCGTCGTCATTCACCATTAACAAACCTCACCCAATAAAATATTCTAATCCTCGTAGTTGCAACCATGATTTTCCAGCTTCTATGTTGTACTTTGGTAGAAATTCTTTAATCTACTCAGTTTCTGATAGAAACATTCCCGGGTTGATTCCATTCCAATACATGAATCTTTTCCCTGAAAACAACAACAACAAAAATTAATTGATTTTGATGTTAAGATTGTGAAGAGATATGCTTACCATATTATTGAGACCAAGTAACATAATGCGGCAAGAGGCGACCGACGATGTCATGGTGGAATGGTATCATATCACACACACACACACTCACACACACACACACACACACATGTATGTATATATAATATGTGAATGTGAAGAGATTAAACACATCCACCAAACATCAATCTATATATCTTCTTATTTGACTCAACAAAGTTTTAATTAGACCTTTGGGATGCCCAATAAAGTATAATCAGTATTTAATATCATATTGTTATTAATATGTGTCATTAATACTAAAAAATATCAAACACCAATTACATAAATATATAATATATCACATAAATATATATAGATATTTAATATGAATATGAAAGGATAAAACATATCCACCAAACATCAATCTATATATCTTCTTATTTAAATTAACAAAGTTTTAATTAGACCTTTGGGAATAATTGGGATGCCCAATAAAGTATAATCACTATTTAATATCATATTGTTATTAATATGTATCATTAATATAAAAAATATTAAACACCAATTACATTAAACCACATGTAACAAAAAATCTTACACATCCACATATCCCATATCATTACCAATTACATGTAGCCAAATGTACATATTCCACATCATCACCAATTACATGCAACTACATGTCAAACAATCATCCAACATGTCAAAATCCAGCAATTTTAGAGCTTTAAAACTCCTACATGTCAATTAAACAGGCCATGCTTCAGGATTAACCATCAAAGAGGAACGCTTTTTTTTTTGGTTTACGGACATGGTGGAATAGGCAGAACATTCCTATGGTCAACAATCATAGCAAAATTACGATCCGAATGTAACATTGTTCTCCCCGTTGCTACCTCAGGAATTGTTGCATTGCTGTTATTAGGAGGAAGAACAACCCAGTCATGTTTTCGGGTACGTTTAGATATCACCGAAGAGAGTACATGTGGTACTAAAAAGAGGATGCAAATTGGCAAAACTGATTTTGAAAACATCTTTGATAATTTGGGATGAAGCACTGATGGCAAATAGATATTACTTTGAAGCTCTTGACATATCTCTAAAAGATATTTATTAACAAAGTTTTAATTAGACATTTGAGATGCCCAATAAAGTATGATCATTATTTAATATCATATTGTTATCAAAATATGTCATTAATTCTTTAAAAAATATCAAATACCAAATACCAATTACATAAATATATAATATATCACATAAATATATATAAATATTTAATGTGAATGTGAACCGTATGTATTTATGTGAATGTGAAAGGGATTAAAGACATCCACCAAAGATCAATCTATATATCCCCTTATTTGAATTAACAAAGTTTTAATTAGACATTTAGGATGCCCAATAAAGTATAATCACTATTTAATATCATATTGTTATTTATATTTGTCATTAATACTAAAAAATATTAAATACCAATTACATTAAGCCACATGTAACCAAAAATCCTACATATCTAAATATCCTACATTATCATAAATTACATGCAACCAAATGTACATATCCCACATCATCACCAATTACATACATCCTCGAATATCATTTATATTAAAAAATATTAAAAATCAATTACATTAATACACATGTAACCAAAAATCCTACACATGCAAATATCTCACATCATCATCAATTACATACAACCAAATATACATATTTCACATTATCATCAATTATATGCAACATATATATATATAGTGTTTCTTACAACATGCAAATATAGCAAGTATACTAGTCGCACAAGTAATAGAGTGATGAGTGAGTATTGTTCCCATGAGGATTGTTGCTAAGCACTAAGTTTTCTACCGTTTTCAAGTTGAAGCAATCGAATTCTTTTGGATTAAAGGGAGCAATTTAAACTATAACTAAAACAAAATTTACTAAAATAAAAGTAAACTATGAAAGCAAGATTTAAAATACGGATAAAATCAATTCAAACAAACGGGTAGGGTTTTGACTTCATTCGGACTCTATGGGTTAAACCTAAAGAATTAAACTAAATTCATATTCACGTGCATTGATTATAAATCGAACTCTCTAAGGTGTCCAACATACCTTCTCAGGCTATGTTTTCCTACTCTTCCCTATTAACTTTCCGCACCCAACAAATTGAAAGTTAATAAATCTAAGCTCATTAAGCACAAGAATCCTAGATTGATTTCATTGGTTCTTGAATCTATCTCTAGCATCCAATAATACAATGGTGATTACCCAAGAAGCTTAACATGAATTATCTCTCAATCTCATCATGTTCATCACATAAAAACAATAAATACGGAATAATCACACAATCAAAGCAAAATCATATGAAATTAATAATCATCAACTCTCTAACCCATTAGAATCCGAACTACATAAAAACCCTAACCCAAAATAGGTTAGTTCATGGCTAAATCAATAAAACAATTAAAAGAAATGAAAAATTCCAAGTTTAACATCATGGACACAAGAGAAAAGGAAAAGAATCTTCCCAATTGACAAATCCACTGGTTTCACCTCGAATCTTCACACTTTGTTTAATCCAAAATCACTCAAAAATAAATCTAAGAAACTGTAAAAATTGATGTCTATCTCTCCACGAACGCCCCTAACAAAAAGACTAAGTCTTTCTTTTATACCTCGCCCAAAATCCTAAAACTTAGCCTAAAAATGAAATTGTGCGTTTTACAAAAACTGGAAAATGCAGACTTCGCCGCGGCAAAGAAGGAATCTCGCCGCGGCGACAAAGGAGTTGAATCTGGTGTGTGACTGGCTCATTTTGCCGCGGCAAAGCTTCCTGAAGAATTCTAAAATTATAGAATTGCCCTCCGCTTGCTTCTGAGTCCAGAAACTCCAAATCTGTCTTTATTCACTCAAAATGTCCATTTTAACCTGAAACACGAAATGTAAGGAATTAAGTAGCAATTTAGGCAAAAATAAACTAAGAAGTATCTAAAATTCGGCCTAAAAGCTTTAATAAACTAGTATAATCCTCAGATTATCAAATACCCCCAAACTAGGGACATGCTCGTCCCCGAGTATCAGGTACAAAATGAGATAAAAGAAAAACACAAACGTTCAAAAACACAAAACAGCAAATGACAAAAATTAAAAAAAAAAAGAAACAAGAGACTCAACTCACAAAACAGCTGCCTAGAATTTATACCAATCTCAAAAGTTGTTGCAAAATTATTAATAGAAAAATGTTTAACACTCCAAGAAGTTATAAGTTGCATCGACTTTTTTTCTCAATTGGTCCCCCGAGTAGGTAATCCCTACTTCAATCCACCTTCCGACTTCCCGGATTATTTTATGCAAGAATGCAAAGTTTATCAAATGGTGGCAACTCCATAAGCCTAAATATCGAACTACTCTCCACTAATAAGGACTAGAATCAAAAGGCCTTTATAAGCTTGTAACGCTAGGCTCGGGTAGTGGGTTCCAAGAAAAATGATAGGAATAACAAAGTAAGAGAACTCGGTTTTCCTCATGCAAACACTTAAATCAAATCGAACTCCACTTCTTCTCAACCACCAATCAACGTGTCCACTAATTTACAATCTTCAAACTTGTATCTTTCTTATTTCTGATACCATATATGCGGCGGGGGAAGTGCGTCTCAAGCACATTAACTAACTTGTGATTTTTGTGCAGGAAACCATGTGAGCAGTGAGTGTCAAGTGGGGAACACATTTGGTTCATCATCTTCATCATCGGAGCAAGTGAACTACTTGGCAGGAAATCAGAGGCAACCAAACAACCCGTACTCCAACACATACAATCCGAGGTGGAGAAATCATCCAAATCTGGCTTGGGGCAATCAGAACCAGCAAAATAATCAATGGAACCAAAAGACATTGCCAAATAACCAACCAGGGGTGAATAATCAACCGGGAGATCCAAGAGTGACAAAGTTAGAGGACATGTTTGGGAAGTTCATGCAAGAGACCACAGGTTTTATGAATGAGACGAGGACGAATTTCAGAAATTAAGGGGCGTCCATTCGGAATCTTGAGGTACAGATGGGACAATTGGCCGAGAAGTTAAATGAGAGACCGCAGGGATCTCTACCAAGCAACATGGTGACTAACCCACGTGAGCAAGTAAATGCAATTTCGTTGAGAAGTGGGACAAATTTAGAAGAGGTGAAAAAATCAAGGAAAAAGGAAAATCCATCAAAGAAAAATGAAGAATCTGATGAGGAAGTTGATGAAGAAATCATTGCTGAAGAGAAACCACCCAGCCCAATGAAAGATGAGCAGAAGCAAGAAGAGGGGAAAAAGAAAAGGAAAGAGAAATTGCCATTCCCCGAGATACCACCAGAGTTGGCGTATCACACACCACCCGTACCTTTTCCTCAAGGACTCAGAAAAGAAAATCAGGATAAGCAGTTTATTAAATTTCTTGATGTTTTTAAGAAACTGCATATTAACATTCTTTTTGCAGATGCATTGCAGCAGATGCCGAGCTACGCGAAGTTCCTTAAGGAAATCCTATCGAACAAAAGGAAGCTAGAAGATGAGGAAACGGTGATGCTTACGGAGGAATGCAGTGCCATCTTACAAAAAAAGCTACCCCCGAAACTCAAAGATCTAGGGAGTTTTACTATTCCTTACACTATAGGAGATATCACCTTTGATCGAGTTTTATGTGACCTAGGTGCTAGCATTAACCTTATGCCTTTTTCTGTTTTCAGGAAATTAGGAATTGGTGAAGTGAAGCCGACAACCATATGCTTGCAACTTGCAGATCGATCAATAAAGCATCCGAGGGGCATTGTGGAGGATGTGTTGATTACAGTGGACAAGTTTATTTTTTTTGCAGATTTCTTTGTGTTGGATATGGAAGAAGACAAAGAGATTCCTCTTATCCTGGGACGACCATTTCTTGCTACCGGAAGAGCTTTAATCGACATTCAAGAAGGGAAGTTAATCATGAGGATGCAAGATGAAGAAATAACATTTAATGCCCTTGAATCAATGAGAGCTCCACCAAAACAATAGTCATGTTTAAAAATCGATGTGGTGGACCAGGCGAAGATTGAAACCTTCCAACTGAACAATCCTAAGGTGGAAATTAGGAGCTGCATTGTCAAACCGAATCAGTTCGAGAATGAGGACCACAACGAAAGTTGCACAAAATTCTGAGATAAGCCACAGTCGAGATTGTGTTTTCACAAGGACCGGATCTCTCAGCTCAAAAAGGGTGAGGGAAAGTCAAGAAAACGGAAAGCAGTCGGTGAGAAGAGTCGAACCACCAAATTAATGACCAAGGGATGGAAATGGGTGGTGAAACTCTCAACAAGGCCACTGTGTGAAAAAGATCACCAGCAAAAGAAGCTCGAGGACAAAGGAATATTCCAGGATGTGATGTACTTGGATAATTTGGACTGACGTGAAAGATTGAGAGAGTAGAGCTTACCGACTATAAACAAGCGCTTCTTGGGAGGCAACCCAAGTGTTTTAATTTTTTATTTTTCATTTCATTGTGTTTGAATGTATTTGATTTTCTTATGAGTTTGAATGAATTTTAATTTGTGTGTTTTTGGGTGTTTCAGGTGAAGTTTTCAGCTAGTACAAGGAAAGAAAATGCTCCAGACTTCGCCGGGGCGAAGAAGTATTCTTCGTCGCGGCGAAGCACATTTTGTGAAAATGAGTTTTGAAAAGTCCTAGACTTCGCCGCGGCGAAGATTGTTCTTCGCCGGGGCGAAGCAACCTGAAAAATATGTTGCAGCTACTGTAAGTTTTCGCCCTAGCGAAGAATTTGTCTTCGCCGCGGTGAAGTAGGTTGGACGAAATTTCTCTAAGGCAAGTTTGCCGTAGCGAAGATTTTTCTTCGCTGGGGCGATTAGCCACGGTAAGTTTTCACCCCGGCGAAGTATTTTTTTTCGCCGCGGCGAAACCTGGGTTTCAATTTAGGGTTCTATGAACGAAGAACTTCGCCGCGACGAGGCTTGTTCTTCGCTGCGGCGAAGATAGTTTTCTATAAATACACACTTTCGTTTTTCATTCTTCACGCGACTTTTCCATCCATTTGAGAGAAAAATTTTCCAATTTCAATCCTTTGCCTTCCAAGTGTTTTCCCAACCAAAGTTCTCACTCCTTAACCCTCCTAAACACCAAAACAACTTATTTCAACAACAATTTCAGCAAAAATTTCACGAAAATTTTAGGTTGAAGAAATTTGGGGCTTTCCAATCTGGGCTGATTATGGGTAAATTGGTGGCGCATAATCCTTCGTATTGGTAAGATCTCAAGTTCCCTAAACTTATTTTTGCACAATTTCGAGTTTTGATTTGTAGATCTGAAAAAGTTGATTGTTGGTTGAGTTGCGAATTTTTGGGTGCTTGTGAGTTCGATTCTGTTGACAAAGGGTTGATTGTGCATGTTGTGATATTGAGGAGTGTGGTTTTGAGTTTTGGAGTGTTTTGTTGAATTTGGAGAAATCGTAGTTTGGGGGTCTAAGTGCGAATTTTTGGAAGTGTGTAAATTTTTGCAGGATTGGATTATTTGTCATAGGCCACCTAGGTTTGAATTTGTGGGGTTGCATTGTGAGTTAAAGTATAGTTTTTGAAAACATGCCGCTCAAAGTTAAGGTTCCATCCAAGGGCAAGGGAAAAGGAAAGAAAGTGGACAACCGCTTCGTGAGTGAGGAGGCCCGGAAACGATATCAAGGGGCTATCCAAAGAAGAGATAAGGGCTTTATTCCTAAGCGCAGATTGACCGCGAGTTAGATTTTGGACTGGAGTTGAGGGAGACAATGGGAACTGTTTATGAGTGCTCCTGCACAATCGGTAGTGGAGCCGCTAGTAAGGGAGTTTTATGCCAACCTCCTGGATTGTGAGGAGGGTACTGCATTTGTGAGAGGGGTTGATGTGCCCTTTACGAAAGATGTGATCAATGAGTTTTATACCCTGCCTGGGATTGATCAGGATGAGTACGGAAGGTTTAAGGCGTCACAGTTTCAGGATAGTATCATTCTTCCGGTCATTGCAAAGTCGGATGCAACTTGGGCAGTGTCGAAGAAACAAAAGAAGACCATTAAAGGAACTTATTTGATACCGATGGCTCAACTGTGACAGTATTTTGTTAATGCGAGGTTGATGCCGGAAACGCACTATAGCACGGTAACTTACGAGAAGGCATTATTGCTTTATTCTATTGCCACAGGAAAGAGTATAAATGTGGGACGAATTATCTTGAACAACATTCATCATGCTGCCAAACTAGGGCGATCAAGTTACTCTTTCCCACATCTCATTACAGCCTTGTGCATTAGAGCTGGAGCCAAGGTGGATGATGATGAGCAACATATTCATGCTGCCCCATCTTCGATTCAGATTATTTTCAAAAGCATCTTGAACGTCCAGAAGCTGAGCAACCAAGAGCAGGAACAAAACGGCAAAGAACCACACAAGGCCCTATCACATCCTCCAACTCCACAGCTCCACAGCTACACAGAAGGAGATGATACAGCAGATGATAGGTATGATGAAACGTATGGCAAAACGTCAGGATTGGTTGGCTGATCAGACCCAGATGATGTATGATATGCAGAAGAGTAGCTTCAACAAACTCAACGTTGACACTACAGCATTCCAATGGGCTGACTGGGATTTAGATGAGTGGATGGGCTCCGAGTTGAAAGAGGAAGAAGAGGAGGAAGAGGAAGAGGAAGACGAGGGCGGCGAAGAATGAGCACCGGAACACCTGTTTTGTTTCTCTTTATTTTTATTTGTTTTTCGTTGATTTTGTTTTTCATTTCATACATTAAACTCAGTTTATATTTTTGTTTTGGATTGTTGTAGTTGTTTTCGTTTTTTCATTTTCTTTTAATTTGCAGTTGTTGCAAGGACGAGATTAGGTTGTAATATTTTCAATTTAGTTGGTGAATTTTTTCTAACATAGTGGATAGGGGTGTTCAAAAGCAGTTAACTGAACCGGTTAACCGCTTTTTTGAACTGAACTGGTTTTTCGGTTCGGGAAAATTCCCGAACCGAAACCGAACCGGTTTGGAGGGAAAACTGCTTTTTTTAAAGCGGTTAACCGGTTTTGAACCGGTTTTCCCTTTTTTTTTTATAAAACTTATTTTTTTTTATTTTTTCCTAAATTAAATTGTAAATATAAATAATACATATCCAAATAAAAATTAGACATTCATATATATCCATTGACCACTACTAACGATACATTAAAAATATTATTATTTTTTATTTAATATATAATATATAATATTATTATTTTTTATTTAATATATAATATTTATTTATATATATATATATTGTAAAACCGATTCAAAAAACCGGTTTCGGTTAACCGCTTTTTATTTTTTCCCGAACCGGAAATTCGGTTTTTTGAATTTTTCAAACCGTAACCGAACCGTTTTTTCGGTTTGGTTATCGGTTCGGTTCAGTTTTTGCATTTTTTTGAACACCCCTAATAGTGGACACCACAGTTTCAATTGTTTTGACAGATGTTGGGTGATGCAAAAGTCACAGATCGAGTGTGCACTGTGGAGCACAACTTCACGGATTAATTTGGGAAATATCTCGTACCTTTGTTATTTTTGTTTTTCTATTCCTAATTTATGCGTAATGGGACATTGGGGACAATGTCATCTTTTGTTTGGTGGTAGGAAAATTAAGAAATTTTTGATTTTGTTTATTTTACTTTGTTTTGATTTTTTTTGCCGACGATGAATAGTATAAATCAATGATGCGAATTGGATTGTTGTGATTTTATTGTTAAGAAATGTTAAGCATTGCTTCAAGTTTAGGTTTATTGACTGAATTTTGATTGAGGTTTTTTGAGTGGTTCAACCACCATTTTCACTTTCTCGGCATGCTTAGATTCACTTTATGTACTTAGGTAAAGTTTTGATAATGTTGGTGGACTCTAGAACCTAGTAGAGAAGTGCTTGAGGCGAAATTCTAGGATTAGACATGGTTGAGGAGATGATTTAGGCATTCTTTTTGGAACGTTAGAACCTTTCTAGCCGACCCATGAATGAAATTGTCCCTAGTCACCCATTTGAGCCGTATGAATTATTATTGCTTTATTTTTCTTGGCAAACCAAAAAAAGAAAAAAAAAAAAAAACTTGAACCCGGGTGCCACTGTAGTAGTACTGTGCACCCCCATCTTTTGCCAAGTTTAAGGATATCTCGGCTGGAAACTAGTAACCGCCTTAAAAACTGCCTAGCAGTACTTGGTGACCTCTGGTTTAACAACGTCACGTACACCTTAGACGCACTTCCCCCACCGCATATATGGTATTAGAAATAAGAAAGATACAAGTTTGAGGGTTGTAAATTAGTGGACACGTTGATTGGTGGTTGAGAAGAAGTGGAGTTTGATTTGATTTGAGTGTTTGCATGAGGAAAACCGAGTTCTCTTACTTTGTTATTCCTATCCTTTTTCTTGGAACCCATTACCCGAGCCTAGTGTTACAAGCTTATAAAGACCTTTTGATTCTTATCTTTGTCTAGTCCTCATTAGTGGAGAGTAGTTTGATATTTAGGCTTATGGAGTCTGCCATCATTTGATAAACTTTGCATTCCTACATAAAATAATCCGGGAAGTCGGAAGGTGGATTGAAGTGGGGATTACCTACTCGGGGGACCAATTGAGAAAGAAAGTCGATGCAACTTATAACTTCTTGGAGTATTAAACATTTTTCTATTAATACTTTTGCAACAACTTTTGAGATTGGTATAAATTCTAGGCCGTTGTTTTGTGAGTCGAGTCTCTTGTTTCTTTTTTTTAAATTTTTGTCATTTGCTGTTTTGTGTTTTTGAACGTTTGTGTTTTTCTTTTATCTCGTTTTGTACCTGATGCTCGGGGACGAGCATGTCCCTAGTTTGGGGGTATTTGATAATCCAAGGATTATACTAGTTTATTTAGGCTTTTAGGCCGGATTTTAGATACTTCTTAGTTTATTTTTGCCTGGATTGCTACTTAATTCCTTACATTTCGTGTTTCAGGTTAAAATGGACATTTTGTGCCAATAAAGACAGATTTGGAGTTTCTGGACTCAGAAGCAAGTGGAAGGCAATTCTGTAATTTCATAATTCTTCAGGAAGCTTCGTTGCGGCGAAGGTTGTTCTTCGTCGCGGCGAAATGAGCCAGTCATGCACCAGATTTAACTCCTTTGTCGCCGCGGCGAGATACCTTCTTCGCTGCGGCGAAGTCTGCATTTTCCAGTTTTTGTAAAACGCACAGTTTCGTTTTTAGGCTAAGTTTTAGGATTTTGGGCGAGGTATAAAAGAAATACTTAGTCTTTTTGTTGAGGGTGTTCGTGGAGAGATAGACAACAGTTTTTACATTTTCTTAGATTTATTGTTGAGTGATTTTGGATTAAACAAAGTGTGAAGATTCGAGGTGAAACCAGTGGATTCGTCAATTGGATAGATTCTTTTCCCTTTCTCTTGTGTCCATGATGTTGAACTTGGAATTTTTTGTTTCTTTTAATTGTTTCATTGATTTAGACATGAACTAACCTAATTTGGGTTAGGGTTATGATTGTAGTTCGGAATTTCATGGGTTAATTGATTGAATGATTTTATTTTCATATGAACGTGATTGATTGTGTGATTACTCTGAATTGATTGTTTATATGTGATGAACATGATGAGATTGAGAAATGAATCATGTTAGGCTTCTTGGGTATTCACCGTTGTAGTATTAGATGCTAGAGATAGATTCAAGAACCAATGAAATCAATCTAGGATTCTTGTGCTTAATGAGCTCAGTTTTATTAACTTTCAATTTGTTGGGTGCGGAAGGTTAATAGGGAAGAGTAGGAAAACATAGCCTGAGAATGTATGTTGGACATTTTAGAGAGTTCGATTTAAAATCAATGCGTGTAAATATGAATTTAGTTTAATTCTTAGGTTTAACCCATAGAGTCCGAATGAAGTCAAAACCCTACCCGTTTGTTTGAATTGATTTTATCCCCTTTTAAATCTTGCTTTCATAGTTTACTTTTATTTTAGTAAATTTTGTTTCAGTTATAGTTTTAATTGCTCCCTTTAATCCAAAACAATTCGATTGCTTCAACTTGAAAACGGTAGAAAACTTAGTGCTTAGCAACAATCCTCGTGGGAACTATACTCACTCATCACTCTATTACTTGTGCGACTAGTATACTTGCTACATTTGCATGTTGTAAGAAACACGCATCAAGTTTTTGGCGCCGTTGCCGGAGATTGAGTTTTAAGTTAACATTGAGTTTTTCTATAGTTAGCTAGATTAAAGTTTTAATTTTTGTTTTCAATTTTCAGTTGGTTTGTGATCTCACTTTCTTTCGTTTATTTTGTGCAGTTTATGCGAAGAGCGAGACGTCAGCTAGTAGTTCCTGTTGATCTTGAGATTGAGAGAACCGCCAGACGACTTAATAGAGAGAGAAGAGAAAGAGAGGATATAGTGGTTGAATCAGAAGAATTAGCTGTTGAAATGGCAGAACCAGAAAACAGGACACTAAAGGAATTCTTAGTTCCCACGGTTAATGGCAGTGGTTCGAGCATTATGAGACCAGCAGTCCAAGCCAACACATTTGAGATAAAGCCGGCAATCATCCAGATGATCCAGCAGTCGGTAAGGTTTAATGGTGATTTGAAGGAAGATCCGGATCAGCATATTGCGAACTTCTTGGAAATTTGTGACACCTTCAAGTCGAACGGAGTGTCAGATGACGCCATTAGGTTAAGGTTATTCCCATTCTCATTGGAGGATAAAGCTAAGGGGTGGTTAATGGCACTACCATTGGGAACTATCACAACATGGAATGATTTAGCATAGAAGTTCCTGACCAAGTTCTTTCCTCCAGCAAAATCAGCAAAACTGAGAAATGATATCACATCATTTTTACAAGATGAATCCGAGTCATTGTATGAGGCTTGGGAAAGGTACAAGGAATTGATGAGGAAATGTCCACACCATGGGTTGCCAGTCTGGCTTCAAGTCCAAACATTCTACAATGGACTGATGGGTAACGTGCAAACCATGGTGGATGCAGCATCAGGAGGAGTTTTGCAGAATAAGACACCAGAGGAGGCTTATGAGTTGCTTGAAGTTTTGGCAAGCAACAACTATCAAAGACCAAATGAGAGAGCAATATCAAGAAAATCTACGGGTCTTCATGAAGTTGATGCCTTCACAGTCATTTCAGCCCAACTCACGGCAAACAGTAGGGAAGAGTAGGAAAACATAGCCTGAGAAGGTATGTTGGACACCTGAGAGAGTTCGATTTACAATCAATGCATGTGACTATGAATTTAGTTTAATTCTTTAGGTTTAACCCATAGAGTCCGAATGAAGTCAAAACCCTACCCGTTTGTTTGAATTGATTTTATCCNCTTAACATCATTGAAATGAGGCAAACTGGACTCTTCCATATTCTGTAATTTAATGCAAAACCAATACTAGTGTTCGCGTTCACGAATCTGATTCATAACAATCACCAACAAATTTTCTCTATCAGTTTTTTTCTATTGTAACATATATTCAATCCAAAATAGAATACAAAACTAAATAAATACATAAGTTAAATAAAAATCGGTTAACAACCTCAACAAATCTTTCTAATCTGGACAAAGTTTGATCTTTTTATCTCCCTTTTCACCGTGAAAAAATGTTTGATGAAAAGTTTATACTTTCGTTCTTGTCGCGGTAGCTGGAAAATGAGGAAAAAACGGTTGTTCAGGAAGAAATGGCTGAGAAATGCAGATGCAACGCAGACGCCAAGAACAGACAGCAACGAAGAATTTTGGCGCTGGTTTGTGGAGAAGCGTATTGGAGAAGCTAATGTTATTTCGCAAATAAAAAAAAAATTATTTAAAAAACATTTCATTAAAGTGTGGACGGGCGTCCATACATAGTGGACGGGCGTCCATTACTTACGGACGCCCGTCCACACTTAAGGGACGGCCGTCCACAGGTTATGGACGACTGTCCAAATTTTTTCTTTTATTTTAAAAAACATAAGTAATGGACAGGCGTCCATTCCTTATGGACGCCAATTGTGGACGACCATCCAAATTTTTTCTTTAGTTTTTAAAAACCAAAATAATGGACGGGCGTCCATTTCTTACGGACGCCTGTCCAAAAGTAAGGGACGGCCGTCCACAATTCGTGGATGGGCGTCCCCAAAGTTTTTTTTATTTTTTTTTTTTATTTTCATGTTTTGGTTAAGGACGGGTGTCCCTTATTTGCGGGCGGCCATCCAAATTTTTTCTTTTATTTTAAAAAGCGTAAGTAATGGACGAGCGTCCATTCCTTCCAAATTTTTTCTTTAGTTTTTAAAAACCAAAATAATGGACGGGCATCCATTTCTTGCGGACGCCCGTACAAAAATAAGAGACGGTCGTCCACAATTCGTGGACGAGCGTCCCCAAATTTTTTTTTTTTTAAATTTTCATATTTTGGTTAAGGACAGGCGTCCCTTATTTGCGGGCACCCGTCCAAAATGAATGGACGGCTGTCCATAACAGATGAACGGTCATCCGTAAATTTTTTTAAAAAGAACTGTTAATGGACGGACGTCCATTAAAATATGAATGCCCGTCCAATATTTAGGGACAGCCGTCCATAACCTATGAACGGTCGTTCCAAATTTTTATAAAAAAAAATTAATCCATTTTACTTATGGACGGGCGTCCTTTAAATGGGGACGCCCGTCCATAGCTAATGGACTCCCGTCCATATAATATGAATGGGAGTCCATGTAAGTGAACGGCCGTCCATATTTGATAGATGACCGTTCACTAGAAAAATATTTATTGTTTAATGACGCGTCTGAATTGCTGGCAACAGTTGGTGTGAGTCAGGTGTGAGTCAAGAGTACACATAGGCCAGTACACATTTTCGGTGTAAAAGTGCCGATGTCCGTAGCTTTGTTGAAAATAATATTGTGAAAGAAAAAAATTAAAAAATAAGAGACTGTAATTGTTTTCTTTTATTATTCTTCATAGAAGAGAATGAAAATTCACAATTCTACAATAAAAAGAGTTTAAACAAAATTTGATTTACATTTAATTAGAAAATAATCTTAAGTAACAATATTTTATTATAAAAGTAAGAATATAGATAATTAAATTTTATCACTAATTATATATAATGAGGAAACAATAATATTAACAATAAAACTATACTTATAACCTTTTCATACAACTTTTTTCATACAATCATAAGATGGCAGCTCATGATTTGTTAGTTTATATTTGGGCAGACAAGACCTATTGCAAATTGATCAATTACGAGTTGTCACATTAAGATTGTATGAAAATGTTATAAATTAGTGCTGTTCTAATATTAAAGGATCAATGTTATGTTTACAATTGAGTCATACAATCGAATAGTACAATCAGACAAAAAACAATAGACAAAGTAGTTATTTTACATAAATTTTGTACAACTTTTATCTATCTTTATGATTCAGTTGTTAGCAAATCATTATTGATATCAAAGTAGCCCTTAAGAAATAAAAGATTTTTTTTTTTTTAATTCAAGAAAAAAAAAGGATTAAATTGGAAGAATTTCTAACCATATATTTTTAACGAGGCCTCGACTCAAGGAGAGGATAGGCCCGAAAAAGTCAGTAAACAGCCAAAGCTCGAACGCCGTCCAGGCCTCTTTGAGAGAGAAAGGGTAAAAAAGTCTTTTGGCTTTTTTTTTTTCGGTTAATTTAACCAAGAAAGTCAGAAGACTCATAAACCTCTACACCCACAGCGCAACCACCACCTTCTCTTCTCTCGAGGTTCCCTCGTGCAAGTAGCGAGTAAAATGGCCGCCCCTAACAACAAGAAGGAATATGGTTACTGCATGGGGAGGAAGGTCGACACCCGCGCCTTAGAAAGTTATCGGTACTACTTGTCTCTACGCACCGTTTTAGAGATGCTTAATGACCGAGGCTATGACATTCCCTCCTCTCAACTCAGTCGCTCACTGGCTGAGTTCCGTTCGATTTTTGGAGACAAACCTGACATAGAACGACTACGTTTTGACTTTCCTCTCCGTTCCAAACCCTCCAAAAAGGTGCCTTTTTTATTAGCAAATACTATTTTACCTCTTTATGTTTTTAGATAAACACGAGTTCATTAATAATTTTAGTTTCTCCAAAGGAAACAAATATTTTTCTTGCCCTTCCACCGTTCTTATTGTTGTTTGAATGTGTTAAATACTTAAATATCAAAAAAATTTGTGTTGGCTGTTTGGCATGTCCAGAGTAAATTATATAATGGTTAAAGCATCCTGACATTATTTTCAAAAATATTATGCAGATGCTGGTTTTGTTCTTGGGAACTGACGAAGTCAAAACACAAACTGTTCGACATATTTTTGGTCAGATTCTAAATAGAGAAAATATACAGGGGCTGATGCTAATCTTGCAAAGCAAAATGACCCCTATTGCTAAAAATGAAGTCAAAAAATTTCCATTTAAAGTTGAGATTTTCCAAGTAAGTCACCGTTTTAAACTTCCATTCTAGTTTCTGCAT